>NC_091580.1:17316293-17318793 GCF_042767895.1 Penaeus vannamei | reverse complement strand
AAAATGGGGTGAGGGAGAGGGAGATGGGAACAGAGGGAGAGAGAGAAGAGAATAGAGGGTGAGGAAGAGAGGGGAAGGATAGGGAGGATATGAGGGAGGGAGAAGGGGGAAAGGAAGGAAGGGAAAAGGGTGAGGGAGTGAGGGAGAGGGAGAAGTGAAATGGGGTGAGGGAGAGGGAGATGGGAACAGAGGGAGAGAGAGAAGGGAATAGAGGGTGAGGAAGAGAGGGGAAGGATAGGGAGGATATGAGGGAGGGAGAAGGGGGAAAGGAAGGAAGGGAAAAGGGTGAGGGAGTGAGGGAGAGGGAGAAGTGAAAATGGGGTGAGGGAGAGGGAGATGGGAACAGAGGGAGAGAGAGAAGAGAATAGAGGGTGAGGAAGAGAGGGGAAGGGTAGGGAGGATATGAGGGAGGGAGAAGGGGAAAGGGAGGAAGGGAAAAGGGTGAGGGAGTGAGGGAGGGGAAAGGGTGAAAATGGGGGTGAGGGAGAGGGAGATGGGAACAGAGGGAGAGAGAGAAGAGAATAGAGGGTGAGGAAGAGAGGGGAAGGGTAGGGAGGATATGAGGGTGGGAGAAGGGGGAAAGGAAGGAAGGGAAAAGGGTGAGGGAGTGAGGGAGAGGGAGAAGTGAAAATGGGGTGAGGGAGAGGGAGATGGGAACAGAGGAGAGAGAGAAGAGAATAGAGGGTGAGGAAGAGAGGGGAAGGGTAGGGAGGATATGAGGGAGGGAGAAGGGGGAAAGGAAGGAAGGGAAAAGGGTGAGGGAGTGAGGGAGAGGGAGAAGTGAAAATGGGGGTGAGGGAGAGGGAGATGGGAACAGAGGGAGAGAGAGAAGAGAATAGAGGGTGAGGAAGAGAGGGGAAGGGTAGGGAGGATATAAGGGAGGGAGAAGGGGGAAAGGGAGGAAGGGAAAAGGGTGAGGGAGTGAGGGAGAGGGGAGAAGTGAAAATGGGGTGAGGGAGAGGGAGATGGGAACAGAGGGAGAGAGAGAGGGAATAGAGGGTGAGGAAGAGAGGGAAGGGTAGGGAGGATATGAGGGTGGGAGAAGGGGGAAAGGAAGGAAGGGAAAAGGGTGAGGGAGTGAGGGAGAGGGAGAAGTGAAAATGGGGTGAGGGAGAGGGAGATGGGAACAGAGGGAGAGAGAGAAGAGAATAGAGGGTGAGGAAGAGAGGGGAAGGGTAGGGAGGATATGAGGGAGGGAGAAGGGGAAAGGGAGGAAGGGAAAAGGGTGAGGGAGTGAGGGAGAGGAAAAAGTGAAAATGGGGTGAGGGAGAGGGAGATGGGAACAGAGGGAGAGAGAGAAGGGAATAGAGGGTGAGGAAGAGAGGGGGAAGGGTAGGGAGGATATGAGGAAGGGAGGAGGGGTAAAGGAAGGAATGAAAAGGGTGAGGGAATGAGGGAAAGGGAGAGGGAGAGAAGAAGGGAATAGAGGGTGAGGGAGAAGGGGGGAAGGGTAGGGAAGATTTGAGAGAGTGAGGAGGGGAGAGGGAGGGAAGGGGAAGAGGTGAGGGAGTGAGGGAAAGGGAGACCAAGAAGGAACAAGGGGTGAGGGAGAGGGAGATGGGAACAGAGGGAGAGGGAGAAGGGAATAGAGGGTGAGGAAGAGAGGGGGAAGGGTAGGGAAGATTTGAAGGAGGGAGAAGGGAAAAGGGAGGGAAGGGGAAAGGGTGAGGGAGTGAAGCAAAGGAAGAGGGAGAGAAGAAGGAAGTAGAGGGTGAGGAAGAGGGAGAAGGGAACAGAGAGTGAGGGAGAGAGGGGGAAGGGTGAGGGAGTTGAGGGAATGGGAGAGAAGGAAGAAGGGCATAGAGAGTGAAAGAGAGGGAGAAAAGAACAAAGGTTGAAGGAGAGGGAGAAGGGAATAAAGGGTAAATGAGAGAGAGAAGGGTAAAGGAGAGGGAGAAGCAGAAAGCGTGAAGGAGCAGATGAGGAGAGAGACTGAAGCAGAGGGGAGAAAGGGGAAGATGGTGGAGCTTGAGAAAGTAAAGGAGAGGGTGAAGACGGGCGAGGGAGAGGGAGGACACAGAGGGACAGAAGATGAGGGAGAAGGGGGTGAATAGAAGAAAGAATAGAAGGGAAGAGGGAAGAAGGAGAAGAAAGAGAGTGAGAGGAGTGGATGAAATAGATGGAGAGGAGGAAAGTAATGCAAAGAAGGTTATGAAGAAGCAATAAGAGAAGAGGTGGAAGAGGGAAAGGGAGGAAGGAACAAAGAGAAGAAAGAGAAATAGAGAGAAGCAACAATGAGAGAGAAAAAAAACGAGGGAAAAGCAAACACACACAGAAGAATGATAGAAAACAGACATGGCTGAATAAACACGGCAAAAGAAAACAACGGAGAAGAAACGAAAAGAAAAGAAAAACAAAAAGAAAAGAAAAAAAGAAACGAAGGAAGAGATAAATGGAAGGTAGAAACGATAAGTGCGAAAGGAAGAAGGATAAGGTAGAAGAAATAGATGTATAGAAAGAAGAGAAAGGAACAGGAAAACAAGAAGAATAGAAAAAAAGA
>NC_091580.1:17303793-17308793 GCF_042767895.1 Penaeus vannamei | reverse complement strand
ATTGAGTCAAAATTACGTAATAAGGTATTATGAAAGACAAATATAGGAAATGTAGAAATGAGGGAAATATTAAAGACAACGAATAAACAAGGTGGAAAAGAAACACAAAAGAAAAATTCAACGATGTGAACTAAAACAAAGTATATATAGGTAACAGGGAATATATAGGAAAAAATAATGATAAGGATAATAAAGAACAGGCAAGAATATCAGTAAATCAGCTTGCATGAAGGAGAAAAGACCAGAAAAAATCCACGACGATAGATAGGGATGCAATAAAATAGATAAGAGACAGAACGAAAGAGTGACATTAGAGGTTAAAGAACTGGAGGGGAAAAAATAGACGAATGAAGGAAGGACAGAAAAAAAAGAGAAAAAAGGAATGATAAGACTAAAGGTTTCCATAAATTACTAATATGAGAGAAATCATGAATGGATGGATTTCATGATGCTTTGTCTTGGTTAATATATACATCTTTTTTTTTACAGAAAATTTCATATACAATATGCGCACTCACATAATGAGATACAATGAGGCAGTCAACGAGAGAGAGAGAGAGAGAGAGAAAGAGAGAGAGAGAGAGAGAGAGAGAGAGAGAGAGAGAGAGAGAGAGAGAGAGAGAGAGAGAGAGAGAGAGAGAGAGAGAGTGAGAGAGGATAAGAGACATATATATGATTGTATATATATATATATATATATATATATATATATATATATATATATATATATATATATATGTGTGTGTGTGTGTGTGTGTGTGTGTGTGTGTGTGTGTGTGTGTGTGTGTGTGTGTGTGTATGTAAGTATGTATGTATAAATATATACATACATATTTATATATACATATATTTGTAAACGTGTGTTTTGTAGTATCAGTTATTAATAAATGATATCGTAGATTAAAAACCGTTATAACGAAAAAAGATAACACTGCAGGGTAGACAGCAAAACAAGGAACGTAGATGTTGAATATTCAACGATAAACAGAAAGAGGGAGTGGTGAAAAAAAAATAAAATAAAAGTGAGAAAAAAACAGAACATTCAAAAATACTCGCCATATCTACCGTGCAGAAGTTCAGTCTAATGCTTTTTAGAAATATGGTTTCAGAAAATACAGAAATATGGTTAAATTGTTTCCATATTTACTTATCATTTCTTGATTCGTATGCCGTTCATCTCTTTGATTTTCTGATCTACACATTCAGTAACTTGATTTCCACTTCAAAGAAAGTAACCAAGAATTTCGTATCAAGGTCATAGCAAATAAACAAAATGGGACAGACAGCTATGAATATAATATGACATTCCCGTGAGACAAACAGTAAATAAGTACATAGATTAATAGAAAGGTAATCAAAACAAACAACCAGCCATTCACATACAGAGTGAGTGAGAGAGAGAGAGAGAGACAGACATAGAGAGAAGGAAAGGGAGGGAGGAAGGGAGGGGAGAGATAGATAGATCGAGACAGACAGACAGACAGACAGATAGACAGACATACAGACAGATAGACAGACAGATAGACAGACAGACAGATAGACAGACAGATAGACAGAGAGACAGACAGACAGACAGAGAAAGAAAGAGAGAAAGAGAGAAGACAATAAAGCAAAATATAGAAAAACAAAAACAGATTAAAAAAGGAAAATTGATACCGAGTGAAGAGCCCGCAATCTACCAAAAACACACACGCACTTCTCGGAGCGAAGGAAGAAGGAGGAGGAGGAGAAGGAGGGAGTATCTTGCCTCATCTTGAACCATCCATCACGTCGAGAGAAGCGCCCTTCCGCGGGCAAGGTGTCTTCCGAGGGCGGCAGCGAGGGGGAGGGGGAGGGGGGGCACGGGCGTTCTCCGTTTATTCTTCATTAATGAATTGTTTTATTTGCGTTGGGAAACGTCGGGTGGGGGGGGGGGGCTGGTAGGGGATGGGGGGAAGGGAATTCGTTTGCTTGTTTATGGGAGTGTTTGTTTGTTTGTGTGCTTGTTTGTTTTTCTTTGTTTCTGTGTTTGTGTTTGCGTAAGTACTTGTTGGTTTGTTTTTGTGTGAGTGTGTGTTTATGTGTGTGTGTGCTTGTGTGTGCATGTGTGTGTGTGGGTATGTGGGTGTGTTACTGAGTGTGCGCGTATGTGTATTTGTTTGCGTGTGTGAGTGTTTGCCTATCTCCTTGTATGTTTGTTTATTTGTAATTATAAGTGTTCGCGTTTGCCAGTGCTGGTACGTGTGCACGTATGTATATGTATGCTCATCTATCCATCTACCCATCCGTCTATCCATTTATCTCCCTCCCTCTAATCTCCCTAACTCTACAGGCAAACACACCCATGCAATCTTCCACCCCTGCAACCCTCCCTCCCCCTGCAACCCTCCCTCCCCCTCCCCACCCCCACCCCCCTTCCTCCAACAACATATGCTAATATACGTAACACTTTTTCAAAGCTCTATTCTCTTGCCCCTATACTTTCGCCTTTAATAAGTCTCAAGTTTAATCACAATATCCGTCGACGATGAACAATGATTGATGAACGCAGAACCCACACAGTAAATCACAGATAATTGGAAGGAACGGGAAGAACACGCTGCCTATATGGACCCAAGAAGGGGCGTGTGTTCGTCTTTTTTTCATCTATTTTCCTTTTTTTCTTCTCTACGATTAAGAGGATGAAAAAATGGAAATCAGAATTGTAAGTTCATCACGTATGTTCTTCATCTTTTTCTTCTTGTTCTTCTCTGTTATTATAAAAAACAAGTGGAAGAAAAAAATCAAGATAAAACAATGGGAGATATATCTATCATTCTTTATCTTCCATGTTCTTCTTCTTCTTCTTCTTCTTCTTCTCTACGTGTAAGAGCAGGAGAAATGAAGATTAGAGATGTATGTTCATCATCTTGTTCTTCTCTGCGATTAAAAAGAAAAAAGAAAAAATATCATGGATGAATGTTCCCTTTGTTTCTTACGTGTGTTTATCACTCTATATTCCTTTTGTTCTCCTCTCTGTGTTTATAATTTTTCTTACGAATAAAAAAAAGAGAGAGAGAGAAAGAAAATAAAGGACGTATATTCATTATTCTATATTCATTATTCTTTATCTTCTTGTTCTTCTTCCCTACGATTAAAAAGAAAAGAAGAGACAAAAGACCAATACGCATGACCGTCACAATTTCATTTCATCTTCTCTTTTATGTTATTCTATCAATTAATTAGTTAATCAGTTTCTTTATCTATTTATCTATCTATTCATTCATTTATTCATTCATTTTATCTACTTATTTGGTCACTCATTTATCCATTCATATATTCATCTATTTACAAATTTCTCAATTCATTTATCTATCTATCTCCTTATTCATTCATCTGTTTATTCATCTATCTCTATCTATTTATATACTAATTCATTTATTTATTTATTCACTCATTGCCCTGCTCCCCTACGATTAAAAGAAGAAGAGGAGTAGGAAGAAAAAAGGGAAACCCAAAAATTATCCAAGATTAACCCCAAGCAAGTGTCACCCTTAAAAGGCTTAATCGTAGTTGTGGAACCTTTAATGGTGTAAAGAAGGTCTTGGGGTGTTATGTAACCGGTTGTTGGGGAGGAGAGTTATTGGGGAGGAAGGGGAGGTGGTGGAGAGGAAGAGGTGGTGGGGAGGAAGAGGGAGGAGGTGGGGAAGAAATGGAGGAGAGCGTTGGGATGGAAGGGAAGGAGGGGGGAGTGGAAGAGGGGGAGGTGGGGTGGAAGAGGAGGTGGGGAGGAAGGGGAAGAGGTGGGGAGGATGGGGAGGAATTGATGGGTTGGAGAACTCAAGTAGCTAAGGTGTTGCTTGCGGGTGGGTGGGTGGGGAGGAGTAGGAGGGACGGATGGAGGGGTTGGGGGAAGGGGAAAAGGAGATGGGGATTGGAGAAGATGGATGAGAGTGGGGAGGACAGAGGAAAAAGTAAGGAAGGATGGACGAGTAGGAAGGGATAGGGAGGATGGAGGGATGATGGGGAAGGAGGGAAAAGGGGATTAGGAGGAAAAAAAGGATTGGGTATGACAAAAGGAATGGCGAGGAAGAGAGAATAGAAACTGGTAGGGGAAGAGGGATGGGTTTTGGTGAGGAAAAAGAGGATGGGGTCCAGGAGGGGGGGGGGGAGGAGATTCGGAATGGAGAGGTTTGAGAAGTGGGGAATGGAAGGGATGTGTTGGGGGAGGGTGAAGAGGGGAAAGGGGATGGGGATAAGGAAAATAAGGAGGATGAGGAGGGGGGGGGGTAGGAATGGAGGTGGAGGAGTGGGGAGTGTTGATGGGGTTTCAAGGGGGTGGGAGAGAGGGGAGGAAGAAGGGAATGGTCAGGGAAGAGGAGGAAGAGGGTTGGGGAGCGGGTGTGGAATGGGGTGGAATCAGAACAGCCGGATAAGCGAAAGAAATGTCAATATAAGAGAAAGAGAGAGAGAGAGAGAGAGAGAGAGAGAGAGAGACAGAGAGAGAGAGAGAGAGAGACGGAGAGAGAGAGAGAGAGAGAGAGAGAGAGAGAGAGAAAGAGAGAGAGAGAGAGAGAGAGAGAGAGAGAGAGAGAGAGAGTGAGAGAGAGAGAGAGAGAGAGAGAGAGAGAGAGAGAGAGAGAGAGAGAGAGAGAGAGAGAGAGAGAGAGAGAGAGAGAGAGAAAGAGAGAGGGAGGTGCCCCCCGGCAGACAGACAGACAGACAAGCAGACAGCCTCCAGAAAACACGAACCCAGAATACTATGGGCGTTAACGAACACCGACAAGAATTCCCCTTATCGTCTGCTTTTCTTGAATGCAAACGAACCGCTTAAAGGAGGGAAGGGAGGCTGAGTGTAAATCTTGAGCGAATCTGTTTATCTGCAAGTTCCTTAAGCAAAGCACGCATGCATCACCTGTGCGAGGTCGACGGCTCATGATAAGAGAGATAAACACAAACACGTAGATACAGACACAACCACACAAAAACACACACACATAGATGCGCTTACGCACGCACAAACACACACCCAAGTAAACAAA
>NC_091580.1:17281293-17291293 GCF_042767895.1 Penaeus vannamei | reverse complement strand
TCTCCTGAATTTATGGGCCGAGGCGAGTGGGAAGCCTTTATCGGGGAAATTAATGGTCGGGGATCCCATAAAGAATTGCTGGATGTTTAATACAGAAAAACATATGTAAGATGGAAAGCAAACAAAAACAAAAGTGAATCGGATCTTCTTATATTTCACTTGCTATATACCTGAAGTTGAAATTATTTGGAAAGGAGAAATACGAGTATAATTGATAGAATATGTAAATCCCACAAAGAATTTCCTTATCTGTGATACAGGAAAATGTAAGAATGAAGAAAGGTGGAACGGAAGAAAATAAACGAGATGGAACAACCCCGGTTCTCTTCTGAATACCCTTCAGTGTTATTCTACTGTGATTCAAACTGAGAGATAATAATGGGATCATAATTCAATAAGATGCTGAAACGACTTAAGACGACGTTGAACCCAAGAATCTCAAATACACAAAGCATTGTTAGATATTTGATAATAAATGAAATGAAAACAAATAAATGCAAGGGAAAAAAGCGAATCGGATCCTCTTGTTTCCCGCCTTTATACTTTGGCGGGTGTTTTGACGTGATAAGAACATGCTTCAAGGCGAATAAAACCCAATATTTAATAAAACGAGAAGAGGTAATGGGAATGAAGCAGAGAGGACGCGATAACAAGATGGGAAAGAATATTTAAAAAAGGAAAATAATAAAAGGAGAAGAGGCAATGAAGAGATAAATCAACTATAAAAGTCTCGAGTATTACTGTTCGTGCCTTGAGGGAGAAGGAGGCTGGCGTTAATGCTTCCTCGTGTGTGATTTAAGTCTGGCTCTCTTCTGGATTCAAGTTTTGGGATCTTGTTTGTTAATGTGATTTCTTAATGGGGTGATTTAACTCTTTTTTTAAGTTGGGGGTCGGGTTTTTGCTTTTCCTTTCATATGCTTTGGAGATGTGTATATTTAGTGATTTTTAAAAAAATATATGATTATGATATCTTTTCATTTTTTCATGTCTTTTTTTTCTTCGTCTTTTATCTGTTTTCCTCTTCGCTTATCAATTTTTTTTTTTAATTCTTTTCTCTCTCGCTTTCTCCAATCTCCCTCTTTTATCCTCTCTCTCCCTCCCTCCCTCCTTCGTCCCACCCTCCATCCCCTCCTTCCTCCATCTCTCCTTCCCTCCCTCCCTTCACTCCTCTCTCTCTCTCTCACTCTCACTCTCACTCTCACTCTCACTCTCACTCTCACTCTCACTCTCACTCTCACTCTCTCTCTCTTCTCTTCTCTTCTCTTCTCTTCTCTTCTCTTCTCTTCTCTTCTCTTCTCTCTTCTCTCTTCTCTCTTCTCTCTTCCCTCTTCTCTCTCTCTCTCTCTCCTTTCTCTCTTTCCTCCCCCACTCTCTTTCTCTTTCCTTCCCTGCTTCTCCCTCCTCCACCTCCATTTCTTTCCCTCTCTCGTGTCTACAATAAATCGGCTGTTATTCGCACCATCACTGTCTCAATATGATTATCACATTTTTCCTCTCTCTTGCCTTTCGCTGACACTAATGTGTGCTTTTATGTCTTGTATTATCTTTATTTCTCGTACCCTTTGACCTTTCGTTTATTCGGATAAAGTTTATTTCTTATATTTTTTTCCTTGTGAGGAGATATTATTTTCTTAATTTCGTTCGCGTTAAAGATTATTTGTTTTTTTTTTAAATAGAAATGGCAAGGGCTGTCATGATGATAGTGATTATTTATTTTGAAATGTTTTATTTTCATTGTAATATTTTTCTTTTTATTAGTTATTGTCACCATCAGGGAGATTATGTAATATTAGTCATCATCACACAATCGTGGTCACCTGTCACTATTACTACCACCATCATCATCATTCTCACTATCATTATCACTATAACCATGATCAATATTACCAATAAAACATTACCTTTATCACCATCATCATCACCACCATCACAATCACTATCACCACCATCAATTCCACCCTTAACATCACCAATCAGCATCACCATCACGGTCCTCATCACCACCACAACAATCCCCCTAACCTCATCACCATCATCACCACCACAACAATCCCCCTAACCTCACCACCATCATCACCACCACAACAATCCCCCTAACCTCACCACCATCATCACCACCACTTCCACCCCCACCATCACCATCGCAAGCAGCATCAGCGTTACCACCAAAACAGTCACCCTCACCACCACCACCACGATCTTCATCACCATCACCACTACCCAATCACCACCACCCCCATCACCACCAGCATCAGCCTGCAGGCACCGACGGAGGCAGACACCCCGAGCAGCCGGCGTCACTTATAAATTACTTAGGACATCAAAGGCCACATAGGGAAGGGGGGGGAGGGGGGTAGAGGGAAGAAGGGAGGGTGTGAATGAAGGGAAGAGGAGAGGAAGGGAAGAGGAAAGAAGTCGAGGATGAAAGAAAGGGAAGTAAGAGGAGGAAAAGAGCAGGAAATAAAAGAGAGGAGAGGGATGAAGAGGTGATAATAGCGGAAGAGGAATAAAGAAAATGAAAAAGGACAGAGTAAGAAAAAACAAGAAGAAAAGAAAAGTAAAATGGAGAGAGAGGAAGGAAAGGAAGAAGATGGAAATAAGAACAGAAGAAGAGAAAATGAATGCTTAAGAAAAATAAAGATAGGAAGAAAGAGCAAGGAGGAGACACAAAATAAGAAGAATAAAGATGATAACGAGGAAGCAAAAAATAAGATGGAATAAGAGAAAGTAACAAATGAAGAGACAAGGCATAGAAGAAGCAAAATAATGAGATACAAAAAAAAGAAAAGAATTAGGAAGAGGAAGAACAAGAAGAAAGATAAGGTATTGGAAGGAAAAATAGATAAAGAGATAAATGAATAAATAAAAGAGAGAGAAGAAAGAGAAAGCGATGTAAGATAAAAAGTGAAGAAAAGGTGGAATGGTAGGAACAGAGGAGGAAGTAGAACCAAAAGAAGAAAAGAAAGAGGAAATAGGAAACCCGTTGATAATCAGAAAATGAAAGGAGACGAAGCACAATAAGAAGACAAGAGAGGAAGAGGAAACAAAATAATGAGAAAAGAGAGGAGGGAGAGATAGCAAAATAAGAAGACGAAAGAGGAAGAGGAAGCAAAGGAAGAGGAGAGAGAAGATAGAACAACCCCCCTCCCCCTTCCCACCGCAAAGTGCCAACCGAGGCCCTAAGAAACTAGAGCCAAGTGGCCGTCTCCCCCTCCCCACCCACACCCCTACCTCGCCCCCACCTTGCCCTCCACCGTCTCCACTCCTTTCCACCTCCTTTCAACCCTTCCACCCCGCCTTCCACACTTCCACCTCATCTTCCACCCCTTCTACCTTCCTCCACCCCTACCACCTCCCTCCACCTCACATTCTACCTCCCTCCACCCCTTCAATCCGTTCCACCCCCGTCCACCGCAGCATCCACTCATCCTTCCACCCTACCCGCCACCTTCCTCCACCCCACCTTCCACCTCCCTCCACCTCTCTCCGCCCACTCTTCCACCTCCATCCACCCCTTCTACCTCCCTCCACCCCACCTTCCACCTCCAGCTACCTCCCTACACCACTGCCACCCTACTATCCACCTCCCTCTACCCCCGCCTTCCACCCCTTCCCCTCCCCCCTTCCACCTCTCTCCATCCCCCATCCACCCCGGCCGATATGACATACAAGTCGAGAGCCAAAACGGGTTCCACTTCTCCTTCTTCCATCTTCTATCTTCTTCCTGTGCATTTAAATCCTGCTTCTTCTTCGCCCATTTCTTAGACTAAATATTATTCTTGGGGGAGATGCCGGGCCGTCGCTCCTGCATCTTGGGGCTGCTCCCTCTGCGCGCGATTGCTGTCTGTCTCTGTCCACGATTCCGGCTGTCTATATAATTATCCTGGGGGGAGGTAAGAGAGACGGAGAGGGAGGTGGGACGTGGGATTGGGGGTGGGGGTGGGGGGGTGTTTGAGATGTTGGGGGGGGTTGAGGGGGTGTATTTGAGATGTATTTGAGGGGGGGTAGTGTTGGTGGGTGGGAGGTGGGGGGGGGGTTGAGATGTTGGGGGAGTTGGTGGGGGGGGTTGAGTGGGGTTGGGGGGGGTAGAGTGGGGGTGGAGGTTGTGGGATGTGGGTTGTGTTGGTGGGTGGGGGTAGGGGTTAGGGTAGTTGGGGGGTGGGGGGAGGGGGGAGGGTAGTTGGAGGATGGGGACTGTGGGATGGGGGTTGTATTGTGTGTAAGGGTTGTGTTGGGGTAGGGGGATGTGGGTGGATATTAGGGGGAGGGGAATGGTGGTGGTTGGGGTAATGGGGTTGTGTTGGGAGTGGGGGAGGTGTTTGGGGGTTGGGGAGATAAGGGGCTGTGTTGGAGTGCCAATGTAGTTGTTAGTATTTGGATGGGGGGGACGGTGGTAAGAGGGCATGGGTGTGTTGCATTAGATAGTTTGGTGGTTGTTCGTGCATGTGATGGGGGCATATGTTAGGGTCAGTATGATTGTTAGTGTGGGGTGTGTTGAGGATGGTGATGTGATGATGAGGGTGTATAATGGGTCTCAGTAGGCGCTAGTATGGGTGTGGGGGTATGTGAGTGGGGATAAGTTGGAGGAAAGGGGGTTAGATGTGTATGAGTTTGGTGTGGTGGGGGTGTGGGATGGGGAATGGGGTAGGTGGGGAACGTTAGCGGGGAGGGGTTGGGGAAGAGTACATGCGAGTGGGTGTAAGTAAAAGGGATAGTGCATGTATAAGCCAGTATGTGTTGATATGTGGTTGTGTAAGTGTCCAGTTTTTGCATACGTTGAAGCGTGTATATATAAATAGATATATCTAAGAATATGTGTCCACGTACGCATATTCCTACACTTTAATACTTTTAGAAATCTTATTACGTAATGAATCTGCATGGTGATGAAGAAGAAGAAAAAAAATAGATTAAAAAAAATGTATATATGAATTTATCTTCACATCCTAAATTTATGTACCTTTAAGGTGCTTATCCATAAATAGCGTTGTTTTTTTATTTCTTGATTTTTAATAACTGTCAGGGTTTCATCTCCACACGCGAATATTTTGACCTAGTGTTTTTCCCGTCTGAATAGACCGATTTAGACGTGAATATTCTGCCAACAAAGATTGCGTTTCTTCTAACTTGCTCTTTCCTTCGTACCTCCCACTAAGTAACCGAGACAGTTTGTAAAAGAAAAGTTTAACAAATTATCTCATTCTTATTGTCATAATACGCAAGAGAAGATTTTATAAATAATTCATATTCATATAATCCTTTTAAAGATTCACCGAGCCAGTAGAATGAATAGGTGACAGCACAGTGATAGTGGCAATAAATAGTTGTCTAGTAAAAGAAGAAAGATATGGAATTGGAAGCAAAAAGAGAGGAAAGGGAGAGAAGAATCAAATTAGTAAGAAGCAAAGGAAGAAAATGGGAAGAGGAAGAACGAAAAGAACGATATTGACACGAAAACAGGAAAGAGAGGAGGAAACAGAAAGCAAAATAAAAACGCACCAAAAACGAAAGCAAAATCCATAAATCTTATAAATAGATATTTTCAGAATTACAGAGAAATATTGCGTTTACTTACAAGTCACAAGTAAATTATTACCATAGGAAAAAAAATCAATTATGATAAAATATGTATATTATCCTGTGACTATAATTCTCATAGGACAGTAGTTAACAATCCTTAAACAAACTAATATGATATACAATACACACACGCCTCCACACACAAACATACACATTCACCCGAAACATCCACATACCTACACATCCATAAACATCACATCCATCTAACGTGATCTCCCTGCAAGTTCAAAATCACTTCCGACATATCAAAACCAGTGAAATATAACCGACTCAAAATATAACTTAGATCCCCGACGCTGCAGTTGTTGCTATACTTCACCTGTGTTTACGAACTGCTCATGAAGATAAATAAAAGTTGTAAAAGTTGTTTGTGGGGGGGAGGGGGGAGGGGCGGGGTTAGTTAAGTTGTAATCAAAGAACTAAGCCCAGTCGCTTTCGTGTTTTGAGGCCTGTATTTGTTTTTTTTCTTTTTGTTCTCTCTCTCTCTCTCTCTCTCTCTCTCTTTCTCTCTCTCTCTCTCTGTTCTCTCTCTCTCTCTCTCTCTCTCTCTCTCTCTCTCTCTCTCTCTCTCTCTCTCTCTCTCTCTCTCTCTCTCTCTCTCTTTCTCTCTCTCTCTCTGTTCTATTTCTCTTTCTTTCTTTCTTTATCTTCCTCTCTCTCTCTCTCTCTCTCTCTCTCTCTCTCTCTCTCTTTCTCTCTCTCTCTCTCTCTCTCTCTCACTATCTCTTTCTTTCACTATCTCTTTCACTATCTCTCTATTTCACTCTCTCTCTCTCTCTCTCTCTCTCTCTCTCTCTCTCTCTCTCTCTCTCTCTCTCTCTCTCTCTCTCTCTCACTATCTCTTTCACTATCTCTCTCTTTCACTATCTCTCTATTTCACTCTCTCTCTCTCTCTCTCTCTCTCTCTCTCCCTCTCTCTCTCTCTCTCTCTCTCTCTCTCTCTCTCTCTCTCTCTCTCACTCTTGGAGGGGGAGGAGGGAGGGGAGGGGAGTTGGGAAGTTGATTACTTTGATATCATTTTTTCTTGTGTGTGGGGGGGGGGGAGTACTAAGAGGCTAAATGTTGAAGGTTTGGGAAGTGTGTTTTATCCTTATTCGTTGCTATTGATAGTGCATATCATGATGATAAGATAGTATTTAATATTACGGCATTTTCATTAGTAGCAGTAATAGTACTAGTAATATTAGTATCGTTATGATCACCACCATCATTATTATCATAATTGGTGTTAACATTATCATCATTGTTTTGATTAAGGTAATCATCATTATCAATATCGTTATCACTTCTATTTTCATCACTATTATCATTATCATCACCAATGTTTTCATGATCACCAAAAATGTTATCAACACTTTCATCATCATAACCATCCTCGTCATCGCCATCTTCATTATTATCATCACCAAGCTTCTCTAGTTTTTCAGCACTGCTATCACCATCACCACTATAATCCAAGCATCACCACTACCACCATCTTTTCACAGTGTCATCACCTTCCCTTTCCTCAGCACCATCGCTATCGTCATTACCATTGTCTTTACTATCAGCGTTATCACTCTCACCATCAATATCATCACCACCACTATCATTCTCACCGTCACCGTTATCCCTATCGTCACTATCGCCATCCTCATCACCATGGCCATCCCCATCCATATCACCATATTAATCATTAATCTCCGTCATCACCACCATCACCACCAACACAACCATCCCCACCACCACCACCATCCCCACCACCACCACCACCACCACCATCCCCACCACCATCCCCACCACCGCCACCACCATCACCACCACTATACTCTTTCTCCTTCCGATCTTCACCTCATCGATAATTTTACAAGAGCCTTGAAATTAAATTTATCTCGCCTGTAACAGATACGGTTGGAGTGCGGGCGAAGCGAAAGGGGAAGAGGAAGGGGAGAAGAAGAGAGAGGAGAGGGCTTTAATGAAGCATAGAGACGTTCGAACGAGAGGGACGAAAATTTGAAGAGAAGGAGAGAGAGAATTAAAAATGGAAGAGAAAAGGAGAGACTATGAGAAAATAAGAATAAAAGTGAAAGAGAGAGAAAAAAAATAAAGAAAAAGGAAAAGAAAAAAGATAGAAAACGAAAATTGAAAGAGAGATATGGAGAAAAAGAAGGTAAAGGAATGAAATGAGAGAGAAAGAGAAAATGAAACAATGAAAGAGAACGAGAGAGAGACAGAGAGAGAAAATGAAAATTGAAAGAGAGAGAGAGAGAGAGAGAGAGAGAAAGAGAGAGAGAGAGAGAGAGAGAGAGAGAGAGAGAGAGAGAGAGAGAGAGAGAGAGAGAGAGAGAGAGAGAGAGAGAGAGAGAGAGAGAGAGAGAGAGAGAGAGAGAGAGAGAGAGAGAAAGAGAGAGAGAGAGATACCGACAGGCAGAGAGAGAGAGAGAGAGAGAGAGAGAGAGTAAGAGAGAGAAAATGAAAAATGAAGATCAGAGAAAGAAGAAGGAAAAAAGAAAAAAAAATTATCTTGGGTATGAACGGAAATAGAAATCTAGTGATGGCGAGGAATTTAGACTCGAGTAATCTCACTTCCTTATCTTTATGAATACTTTAATCTAGAGTGATACATCTGTCTGTATAATTAGCCATATTCATGCACGTACACCTACGTAAACTCAAGCATATGTGTAGACAAGGACGTGGGGTATGTAGTGTATACGCTGTAGAGAAATTCGTCTACTTGCATATCTACCTGTCTGTCTATCTATATCTACTATATCTATCTATTTACTTATTTACGTGTCATTCTATTTATCTATCTACTTACCTACTTATCTGTCTTTCTATCTCCCGATCTACACACACACACGCACGCAACACGCGCAAACACGCAAACACACACACGCACATACACGCATACACAACACACACACACACATGCACACGCACGCACGAACACACATACACACAAAAATACATACATCATACACCTCATTAACTTCCAAGGGTCTCGTAAATGTTAATATTATCATTATTATCATCATTATCATCTCCCCTCATTTTCTCTCCTCACTCCGTCCCCATTTTTTTTCTTAACATTCACTCGCAGATGATAAGTGTCACCCTTCCCCCCCCTCTCCCCCATCCCTACCCCCCTTCGTGTTTCCCCTCCATTTCCCTGCAACCCTCGCCCCCTTTTCCCCTCATCCACTCCGCCTCCACCTCCCCCACCCCCTCCTCCTCCCCCACCTGCCTCCCCCTCCCACTCCCTCCTCCCCTCCCCCACTCCGCCTCCCCCCTCCCCCCCTCCCCACTCCGCCTCCACCTCCCACTCCCCCTCCCCTCTCTCCCTCCCCCACTCCACCTCCACCCTCCGCTGAGATAAGGATGTTTCGCGGTGCCAAAGCGAGGAGGAGATCGCCTACCCCGAGCGAGATGAGGCTTCAGTGCCATTCCTCAGTGCCATCGGCATGTACCTCACGCCCCCCCCTCCTCCCTCCACCTCCCCCTCCTCCTCCCCATCCTCATCCGCAACTTGGCACTGCCGAGGAATCCCGAAGGGCATCGATCATATGTTTGCGGGGTATTCTCTCTCTCTCTCTCTCTCTCTCTCTCTCTCTCTCTCTCTCTATCTATCTATCTATCTATCTATCTATCTATCTATCTATCTATCTATCTATCTATCTATCTCTCTATCTCTCTCTCTCTCCCTCTCTGTTTATCTATCTATCTCTTTCTTTCTTCTCTCTCTCTCTCCCTCTTTATCTATCTATCTATCTCTTTCTTTCTCTCTTCTCTTCTCTCTCTCTCTCTATCCATCCTTATCTATCTATCTATCCATCTATCTATCTATGTCTTTCTTTCTTCTTACTCTCTCTCTCTCTCTCTCCCTGTCTCTCTCTCTCTCTCTCTCTCTCTCTCTCTCTTTCTATCTATCTATCTATCTATCTATCTATCTATCTCTCTCTCTCTCCCTCTCTGTTTATCTATCTATTCTTTCTTTCTTCTCTTCCCTCTCTCTCCCTCTTATTTATCTATCTATCTCTTTCTTTCTTCTCTTCTCCTCTCTCTCTCTATCCTTCCTTATCTATCTATCTATCTATCTATCTATCTATGTCTTTCTCTCTTTCTCTCTCTCTCTCTCTCTCTCTCTCTCTCTCTCTCTCTCTCTCTCTCTCTCTCTCTCTCTCTCTCTCTCTCTCTCTCTCTCCCCCTCTCTTTCTCCCCCCCCCCCGCCCACATCCCTCACAGACGCCACACGTCTGCCCGACGCACAAACGCCAAGACGTCACTTCCGTTTGTCAGCGTCTTAAGAACAAGGTACGTCTCGCGTTGCCACCTGCAGGTCCTTCCCAGAAGTTTTGCTTTTATTTGATGTTTTCGTCGCCTCTAGGTAATAATAAGGATATTTTTTGTTTGTTTGTTTATTTACATATATTTCTAA
>NC_091580.1:17248793-17251293 GCF_042767895.1 Penaeus vannamei | reverse complement strand
ATTAGCATTACTGCTGCTACTACTACTACCATTGCCATTACTATTACTACTACTACTACTACTACTACTATTACCATTACTACTACTACTACTACTACTACTACTACTACTACTACTACTACTACTACTACTACTACTACCATTACTACTATTACTATTACTACCATTGCTATTACTATTACTACTACTACTACTTCTGCTACCATTACTACCACTACTACTACAATTATTATGATTACTTTTACAATATTACGTCCCCCTTTGTTATTTGTAAATATTGGGACTATTATCTACCATCCCCTCCCCCTTCCCCCCATCTGCTTTTCCCTCTGCTTCTCTCCTCTTTCCTCTTCTGTCCCTCCCTCTCCTTCTTACCCCCTCCCCCTATGCCCCTCTACCTCTCTCTCTCCCTCTCCTTCTCACCCCCTCCCCCTGTCCCATTCTCCATCCTTCTCTCCCTTTCCCTCTCTCCCCAGCACCCTCCCCTCTCACTCTGTCCACTACTCCCTCTCTCCCTCTCTCCTCCCTCTCTTCTCCCTCTCCTCAACCTATAATCACCCAATTATGTAACTGCTACTTACACAAAGTCGTGATTCCTCTAATGGTCGTTGAGTCATTCAGTTCATCTACAGTAAACAGAGAGAAAACACACACACACACACACACACACACACACACACACACACACACACACACACACACACACACACACACACACACACACGTTCTATACGACAAATGTGCACGCGTCACTAGTTTTTGTTATGTAAGAAGAGGAGAGAGTAGAGAGGAGAGGAAGAAGGGGAGATTATGTTATGTTATGGATGGAAGAAGGGCCTGGAGAAAGAGAGAGAGAGAGAGAGAGAGAGAGAGAGAGAGAGAGAGAGAGAGAGAGAGAGAGAGAGAGAGGGAGGGCGAAAGCGAGAGAGAGAGAGAGAGAGCGAGAGCGAGAGAGAGAGAGAGAGAGAGAGAGAGAGAGAGAGAGAGAGAGAGAGAGGTTGTGGAATGGGATGCAGTTAAGAAATATAAAAATGAAGGCGAAAAGAAAAAGGGGGAGAAAAAATCGAAACATTTTGAAAGAAATTAAACGAACAAGTGAAAGATAGTGAAAGGAAAGAAAACAGAAATAAATAGAAGAAAAAGAGAAAAGGGAGAAAAAGACTGAAATATAAGACCTGGACTTACAGAGCCACATCAAATCCAACCTTTACACGCTGGGAAAAAAGTCACCCTACAAGAAATAAAAGCTGCCATTATCCTCAAGAATTTCATGGTGGCATTTCGAAGTGGTAATTCCAGCCGCCCCCCCCCCACCCACTGACCCACCCATCCACCTCCACACGCTCTACGTTCCCCTTGCCACTTCCACCCACCTCCACCTACCTCTACCCACCTCTACCTCCCTCGGCCCACTCTCCTACAACCCTCTGAAGCTAGTATTTGCCCTCCAACCCGCTCCACCCCCTCCGCCTGCCTCTACCTTCCTGCACCCACCTCCACCCACTCTCTCTACAATCCTCCCTCCTTCCCCCCTCCTTGCTTGCCAGTCCCCCCACTTTCTCCTCTTACTCTATCTATAACTCTTTTCCACCATCACTTGTCCTCAGTCCACCCCTCCACCCCCTCCCCAACTCCGCCATTCCACCCCCATCTCTACCCCCCCCCCCCCCCTTTCCCCCCAACTCAATCTCCACCTCGACTCCAATAACTGTTTCTACAACCCCTTCCCTTTTCTTTCTTGCCCCGCCTCCATCTTGTAGCAAGTCCTAAACTCATAATTTTTTACCCCCTCTTTCCCCAACACTTCTCCTCCCATTCCCTTCTACTTCCTCTCTCTCTCTCTCTCTCACCTCTCTCTCTCTCTCTCTCTCTCTCCTCTCTCTCTCTCTCTCTCTCCTCTCTCTCTCTCTCCTCTCTCTCTCTCTCTCTCTCTCTCTCTCTCTCTCTCTCTCTCCTCTTCTCGTCTCTTCTCGCTACCTCCCCTCCACCCACCCCTCCCCCCTTCAACCCCTTCCCCCAACCCCCCACAACAAAATCTTATCCACAGAGAAAAAAAAATTGCTTCCGAGTGTAATAACCGGGTTGTGTTCCTTTAAACTATAAATTCCAGCTGATAACACGAGATAAGAGCTGGCCTAATTGTCAGTGCACGTTATCAGTAAACACAGCTGATGGACGAAAACAGAACGGATTCTTGTCTTGGGGAGAAGGTAGTTTGGAGGTGGGGTGGGGGTGGTAGGAGGGGGGAATGGGTAGGAGGAAGGAGAGGGTGGGAAGGTGGGATGGATGGAGGGAGAGTTAGGGGAAGAGGGAGAAAGGGAGGAGGAGGGGAAGGATGGATGGAGAGAGGGAGGATAGGTGAGAGAGAGAGAGGGGGGGGGGATAGAGAGACAAAGAGACAGAGAGAGAAAGAGAGAAAGAGAGAGAGAGAGAGAGAGAGAGAGAGAGAGAGAGAGAGAGAGAGAGAGAACAACATAACATAATAAAGAACAGTGTATGT
>NC_091580.1:17228820-17231320 GCF_042767895.1 Penaeus vannamei | reverse complement strand
AAGGATGAGGGATGGGGGAGGGGTAAAGTGGGTAAGGAGAGAGAGAAGATTGAAGGGGGTGTTAAGACAACCGAGGAGACTATCTCACGCGCCTGTCCCTAAACCGCTTGGCCAGCATATGGAATACACACACACACATATGCACACACACACACACACACGTCCAGACCCGCCATAACAGCATAAATATCCCATTTAAACGCCTCGGAACGCATGAAATATTTATAGTTCGCTCCAGCTCTCCCGCCAAGAAGAAGCGTTTGAGGATAATGGAGAAGTGAGAAAGGAGGCGAGGGGAGGGGGGGTCGGCGCGCCCTACATGGTCTCGCGGGGAAATTTCTCTAATAACGAGGATCGGGGAGTCAATCTAGGGTCTGAGGGGTGGGGGTTGGGGGGAGGGGGAGGGGAAGGAGCCTAGGTGAGGTGAAGGAGGGGGTGGTCTGAGAGGTGGAGGGGAGGGAAAGGTGGAGGGAAGGAGCCAAGGTGAGGGTGGGATAGGAGGTGGTCCGAGAGGTGGAGGGAGGGGGAGGGGAGGGGAAGGAGCCAAGGTGAGGGAGGGGGTGGTCTTAGAGGTGGGGGTTGGGGAGAAGTGGAGGGGAAGGAGCCAAAAGGAAGTGAGTGGGGTCTGTGAGGTGGGGGTTGGGGGCAGGTGGAGGGGAAGGAGCCAATATGAGGTGAGGGTGGGTGGGTCCGAGAGATGGGGAGGAGGGGGAGGGAAGGAACCAAGGTTGGGTGGAGGGGTCTGCGAGGTGGGAGTTAAGGGGAGGAGTTTTGAGATGGAAGAGAGAAGGAAGGGGAAGAAAACAAGGTGGGAAAAGGGATTTTGAGATGGAGGAGAGGGGGTGATAGAGAGAAAGTCAAGGTGGGGAGGGGGATTTCGAGATAGAGAAGAGGGGTGATGGGGATTTGGCATGGGGGAGAGGGGGAAGGAGAGGAAGGGGAAAAAGCCAAGGTGGGAAGAGGGGAATTTTAAAGATGGAAGAGAGTGGGAAGGGGGAAGGAGAAAGGGGAAAAGGTACCAGGGTAGGGGAAGGAGAAAGAACCAAGGGAGGAAGGGTGATTTTGAAATGAAAAAGAAAGGGAAGAGAAGAAAGATGGAAAAGTAATTTATGAAGCACATGAGAGATAAAGGAGGAATAGGGGAGGCGAGGAGAAGAAAAAAAGGAAACGAAGATGAGAGGCTATATATATACACATTGTAGCGTATCTATCACCCTTTACAGACAGGAACCCACGACAGCCTCTATCCCAACCTCCGTTTACAAAATTACGAAAATGTGATTAGTTTTCATTATCCCTCTCACCTCCTCCCTTCCCCACTACCTCTTACTCTCTTCCTTATTCATTCTCATTATTCCCTCTCACCTCCTCCCTTCTCCCCTACCTCTTACTCTCTTCCTTATTCATTCTCATTATTCCCTCTCACCTCCTCCCTTCTCCCCTACCTCTTCCTCTCTTCCTTATCTATTCCCATTATTCCCTGTTATCCTCCTCCCTTCCCTCCTTACCTCTTACTCTCTCCCTTATCCATTCCCATTATTCCCTGTTATCCTCATCCCTTCTCCTCCTTACCTCTTCCTCTCTTCCTTATTTATTCCTATTATTCCCTATTATTATGTCGGTCACGGAACCACCAAGATGTAATAAAACGCGGCCGAGATTTTGAGAGTAATGGCTGCTTACCTGTGTTTACCTGGCGCTGGCAGGTGGGATTCGCTGCTAATCGACACTTCCGGGCTTGGCAAGGCTGGGCCGGGGATTTCGGAGGCTTATCGGGGAGCCAGGAATTGTATGGCATAGATTTGTTATTGTTATTATTAGTATTAACGTTATTATCGTGTTTTGGTTATTTTTATCATTATTATTATCATCATCATTATTATTATTATTATTATTATTATTATTATCATCATCATCATCATCATCATCATCATCATCATCATCATCATCATCATCATCATCATCATCATCATCATCATCATCATCATTATTATTATTATTATTATTATTATTATTATCATTATTATTATTATTATCATTATTATTAGTATTAGCATTATTACCGTTTTTTGGTCATTTTTATCATCAGCATCATCATTACAATTATCATTATTATTATTACTATTATTATTATTATTATTATTATTATTATTATTATTATTATTATTATTATTATTATTATTATTATTATCATTATTATTATTATTGTTATTATTATTATTATTATTATTATTATTATTATTGACATTATTGTTATTATTATTATTGTTATTATTATCGTTATTATTGTTATTATTTTTATGATTATTATCATTATTAACATTATTGTTGTAATTATCATCATTATTATCATTATCATTATTATCATTATTATTATTATTATTATTATTATTATTATTATTATTATTATTATTATTATTATTATTATTACTATTATTATTATTATTATTATTATTATCATTATCATTATTATTATCATTAAGATGATGATCGTTACTAT
>NC_091580.1:17208820-17213820 GCF_042767895.1 Penaeus vannamei | reverse complement strand
AGAAGCAGAAAATGATGATGATGAACAAAGAAGATTAACAAGAACAAGAACAAGATGAACAAGAAGTAGAAGAAGGAGAAGCAGGAGAATGAGAAAAAAAGGAGAAGAAAAGGGTGAAAAAATTAATCACAGTGATAATTAAAAAAAAAAAGAAAATGTGAAAAAATAATGATAACAGTGATAATGAAAAACGAAAATAACAAAACGGCGAAATACCGTGTAGAGCGAAGGCGACGCCGACGATGCAGAGGGCGCGATCTCCGACGTCCGCCATGATGAATCGCCCCGTGAAGAGTGACGGAATGCCCGGCTGACTCATCAAAGCCGCAAATTCCTTCGCTCATGAGGTTTAGAGAGTTGGGATTGAAGGGGGGAGAAGAGGAGGGAAAGGAGGGAGGAAGGAGGGGAGAGGGAGGGAAGGAGGAAAGGGAGGAGGGAGGAGAGGGAGGAAGGGAGGGGAAGGAGGGAAGGAGGAAGAGGGAGGGAAGGAGGGAGAGGAGGGAAGGAGGAAGGAGGAGAAGAGGAGAGGGAGGAAGGAGGAAAGGGAGGAAGGAGGGAGGGAGGAAGGAGGAAGGAGAGAGAGGGAGGGAAGGAGGAGGAAGAGGGAGGGAAGGAGGAGGGAGGAGAGAGAGGGAAGGAGGAAGGAGGGAAGGAGGGAGGGAGGGAAGAGAGAGGAGAAGGGAGGGAAGAAGGAGGAAGGAGGAGAGGGAGAAGGGGAAGGAGGGAGAGAGGAGGGAGGAAGGAGGGAAAGGGAGGGGAAGGAGAGGAGGGAAGGAGAGAGAGGGAAGAAGGAGGAGGGAGGAAGGAGGGAGAGGGAGAGGAGGAAGGGAGGAAAGGAGGAGGAGAAGGGAGGGGGAAGGAGGGAGAGGGAGGGGAAGGAAGGGAGAGGGAGGAGGAAGGAGGGAAAGGAGAGAGATAGGGAGGGGGAAGGAGGAGGAGAGGGAGGGGAAGGAGGGAGAGGAAAGGGAAGAAGGGAGAGGGAGAGGGAAGGAGGGAGAGGGAAGGAAGGAAGGAGGAAAGAAGCAGGGGAAGGAGGAAGAGAGAGGGAAGGGAAGGTGTGGAACGGTGCCACGATGCGGGTACTAGCATGTGGAGGCCTTGTTGGATGATGTCGTTTGAGGAAGGTATGTGGGTAGAGTGGGTACAGAATGCTGTCGGGGAGGGGAGGGGTTAAGGGTAGGTGGGAGGGTAGGAGGTGAGGAGTGGGAGGAGGTTGTTAGGGTAGGGGGTAAGGGAAGGGGTTGGGAAAAGAAGTAGGAAGGAGGCTAGGGAGGGAAGTGGAAATGTAGAAGGATGGGGAAACGGAGGGAAGGTAAGGAGAATGAAGGGAGGGGAGAGAGAGGCAGGAAAGAAGAGCAAAAGGTAGAAAAGTTGTCAGGTAGACGTAAAGACATGAAAGTAGGGAAGTTGACAGAAATGAAGACAGACAGAGAGATAAGAAAACAGACAGAAAAAAACGGAGAAACAGGGAAATAGACATACAGACAGCGAGACAACAAACAAACAAGCAAAAATACGAAAAAAACTAAATGAATAGTCATGATGTTAGCAAAACATTAAAAGACGAGGAAAGCAAAAGAGGTCAATGATCTTTATTAACAGAATAAGACTGATGAAACCATAAATAGAAAAGTTAATGAGAGATTGGTCGACAGGTTAGTATATACGATATATATTTTTTTGATAAATATTTCCCAAACTTTTCTACAAGTCTGTTTATAAGTAAGATACACACATTGACAGCTGCTCATCAAACAAGTGTCATTTTAAAAGTTTACAGGCATGTTTTGAATTCATGAAAAAAATGAAGAAGAAAAAAGCAGTGTGAATACATTTTTGTTTTCAAAAACTGTCGGTTTGTATTTGTTTACAGAGTTGCAAAATTTATGAATCAAAGGCGACATAGCTAATAAACATTTTCGTATAAACGTCTTACTCTATTTCCTTTTCCCAACCCCCCCCCCCTCGCCCTATACCCCCTCTCCCCATCCTCTCCCCCTCTCTCCACCCGGCCCTAATAACTTCTTCTCCCCTCCCCACATGTTCCTCTTCACCCCCCCCCTCCTGTATTGCACCTCTCCACCTCCCCCTTCCTGCCACACCTTCACCTCCCCCCTCCTCCCACTCATTTATATTCACTCAAGGACAAAAAAATATTAGCAATGTTGCCCCACACACACCCGCCCTTTCACAGTGATTGTTAAAAGGTTTGCAAGTGCAAGATACTACAGCTGATGACGTGTGCAACATATGAAGTTCTGCAGATGGTCTTTTAGAAGCTCCGGTGTTTCCATATGTTGCTCGTAAATCTTCTTTACCCCCCCCCCCCACCCCTACATCCCCCTCCTTCTTCCTTCTCCCTCTCCTTTCGTCCGATTTCCCTCCCCCACTCCTTTTCCTCCTTCCCCTCTCCCTTCACCTGCTCATCCTCCTTTTCCTCCCTATTCCTTTCCTCCCTCCTCCTCCTCTTCTTCCTCTTCTTCCCTCTTCCTCCTTCTTCTCTTCCTCCTCCTCCTCCTCTTCTTCTTTCCTCTTCCTTCTTCTTCTCCTCCTCCTCCTCCTCCTCTTCCTTCTTTCCTCTTCCTTCTTCTTCTCCTCCTCCTCCTCCTCTTCTTCTTCTTTCCTCCTTCCTTTTCTCCTCCTCCTCCTCCTCTCTTTTCCTCTTCTAAGGACTTTTCTACAACTCTCTCCCGCCTGTCCCCTTTTCTCCACCCTCTCCCTCCCCTATTCTCTACTCCTCTTTCATCCCTCACTCCCCCTAACCTCCTCCCCTTCCCACTCACTCTCCTCCTTCCATCTATCCATCCCCCTTCTCTCCAACCCCACCCTCATTCCCCACTTCCTTCCCTTCCCATTTACATCCCCACACTCCTCTCTTCCCTTCCCTTCCCATCCTTCTCCCCACCCTCTCCTCATTTCCCCTATCCACCCACAGCCTCCCCTCCATCCCTTCCAATTTCTTTCTATTCCCCCTAACCTTCTCCTCCCTCCCTTTCCCTCCTCCCTATCTCCCCATCTCCCCCTCTCCATCCTTTCCCCTTCCTCCCCATTCGCCTTCCTCCATTTCTTCCCTTTCCCCTCACACCCTGCCCCCCCCAGTCCTTCCTCCCTCCTCCCTACACCCCCTCGCCCCCCCCCCTCCTCCCCCGCCATTAACCAGCTTTTACCCCCGTGTCTCCTTCTTCTGCCTTGCCATTTATACCCATTTCCGGTCTGCCTATAGCTTCAAAAAGTGTAGGGGGGGAGGGGGTAGATGGGGCGGGCAGATGGGGGGGTGGGGGAGTTGGGGGGTAGATGGGGCGGGCAGATGAGGGGGTGGGGGAGTTGGAGGGTAGATGGGGTGGGCAGATAGTGGGGAGAGAGTTGGGGAGAGGAGGAGGTAAAGAGGGAGACGGACAGATAAGGGGTGAGGGCAGATGAAGGTTGGGTAGGGGAAGGAGATATGAAAAGGGGGAGGGATGGCATGAGGGGGTGGGGGTGTGGGACTGACTGCATCTTCTATCATTTCTTGGCGTTTTTTTTTTATTTATTTTTTATTTTTTGCTTTTGTTTTTATTATATTTTATTTTTCCGCATCCCTCTATTATCCCATTATCTCGCTTTCTAATCCTCTCCTTACCGTCACCATCCTTGTCAACTATCTCTTTTTCCTCATCATTCCCCTATCCCTCTTTTTTCATCCACCTTCCACTTCCCCCTATCTCCTCTCTCCACCTTCCACCTTATCCTCAATCTTTCTCATATTCCTCACTTCTATCCACACCTTTCCCCTCCTCCTCTCCCTTCCTTCCTCCTCTCCTCCATTTCTGTCCTCCCCTTTCCCTCCCTCTCCTCCCCATTTCTCCTTCCCTCCTCTCTTCCATCCCCTTCTTCCTTCTCCCTCCTCTTCTCCCTCCTCCCAATCCCCCCCCCCCCTCCATCCCCTTCTTCCCCTTACCTCCTCACCCCTCCACACTTTCCTTCCTCTTCATGGGGATGAATGACCCCCCCCCACTACCCCAACTATAAACCCGTGGCTCACGCATACCTACACCATACACCTGATGTCTCCCTCCCCCTCCTCTCTCTCTCTCTCTCTCTCTCTCTCTCTCTCTCTCTCTCTCTCTCTCTCTCTCTCTCTCTCTCTCCTCTCTCTCTCTCTCTCTCTCTCTCTCTCTCTCTCCTCTCTCTGTATGTCTCTCTATCTGTCCCTCTCTCTCTGTCCCTCTCTCTCTCTCTCTCTCTCTCTCTCTCTCTCTCTCTCTCTCTCTCTCTCTCTCTCTCTCTCTTTCCAGCCTCTTTTACCTCTCTCTTTCTCTCTTTCTCTTCCTGCTTTTCATTCAAGCATCTCTCTCCTTCAGCTCATTAATGAAGAGAAGAAGAAAAAGAAAGAAAGAAGAGAAGAGAAAGAGAAAAGGAGAGAGAGAGAAGAGCAGGAACGAACTGAGCAGACGAATGAACGAGAGAGAGAAGAGAGAGAGAAGAAGAAGAGAGAAGGAGAGAGAGAGAGAGAGAAGAGAGAGAGAGAGAGAGAGAGAGAGAGAGAGAGAGAGAGAGAGAGATACAGATACAGATATGTAAACCTGGAGAGATACCGAGACACAGAAACATATATAAAAAGGAAGAGAGAACAAGCGAAATTGAGCATGCACTCAGAATGAGACAAAACAAAAGCAAAGAAAAGAGAAAGAAGAAAAAAAAACGAATGAAACAGAGACAGACGGAGAGAAAAAACGAGGCCGAAATATGCATCCACGTATCAAGATCAAGCTAACGGTTTAATTTCGATACCACACGTAAGTCCGTCTGTGCCAATTGACATAGCTCTCTCGCAGCTGCTCGTCTCTTGGTGAAGGTAGGAAAAATATAGGAAGAAAATAGGAAAAGAATGAGGAAAAGGGAAAAGGGATGATGAATTATAAAGGAATAGAAGATGGAGAATATAAGAAATGGTAAGAGGAAATAGGAAACGTTCTCTTAGTGAAGGTAGGAAAAATATAGGAAGAAAATAGGAAAAGAAT
>NC_091580.1:17197998-17202998 GCF_042767895.1 Penaeus vannamei | reverse complement strand
AAAGAGATAAAGAGAGAAAATTGGGATAACATAACTATCAAATACCTTTATCAATTCGACCTGACTCACACCGTGCATAATGAAACAAAAACATTTTTTTTGTAACATATTTAGTACATTATACAATTACGCAATCAAACCAACGCACTAAATTGCAGTGTTAATTACAAAATAATTTCAAGCAAATGACCTATTACGAAATCGGTGCACAAAAGCACAAAGCTATCCATCAGTACTTTTTTATCCACGCTCTCAATTTTGATTATCCATTTATGCAAGTTATGTGATTGCCAGGATTAAAACAATGTTACCGCCGTTATTTATGTTGATTACCCAAAAGCTATTCCGGATAATTGCACCAAAATGTTGATCAGATGATATGCAATCAAAGTGTGCGGATTGTATTTGCAAATAAGCACATTTCACGTATTCACACGCTCGTGATAACGGTAATGATAATGGTAATGATAGTGATGATGCTAATGGATGATGGCAAAGACGTTGATGGTGATGGATAGTGGTGATGGTGATGATGATGATAGTAATGATGATTAATGATAATGATGATAGAAATGATAATAATGATACTACTACTACTACTACTACTACTACTACAACTAATAATAATAATAATAACAATAATAATAATAATAATAATAATAATAATAATAATAATAATAATAATAATAATAATAATAATAATAATAATAATGATAATAATAATAATAATGATAATAATAATAATAATAATAATAATGGTAATGATGATAACAATAATAATGACAATAAAAATTATAATAATATTAATAATGGTGATGGTAATGATAATAATGATAATGATAATGATGATGATGTTAATGATAACGGTAATAATGCGACATTAATAATAAAGATGATAGTATTAGTAATAATGAACATAGTAATGATAATGATAATAATAACAAAGATAGAAATAATAATAATGATAGTTATAATGATAATAATAATGTAATGATAAATAATGATAATAATATCGATAATAATAATAAAAACAATATCAACAATAACAATAATAATGATAATATTGAAAATAACAATAATAATAATAGTAATAATGATAACAATAATAGTAATGATAAAAACAATAATAACAATAATGATGATAATAAAACTAATACCAATGATAATGATGATGATGAAAATGATGTTAGCACTCAATGTTTTCCTGTTATTGCAATTATATTCCTGACGGCTGTAATACCAATATTGATTATGATAATAATGATAATAAAAGTGATGACCATCGCGAAAAACAACTACGTGAGTATAGCAACTGTAATAAAATGTTGATATTTATAGTGTCAGTGCAATAATGAAAGCAACAGCAGCAGTTGTGGCAATAACATCTTCATTAGAATTATAAGTGTGAAATCCTACAAAGATTACTTATCACATTTCTCAAGTTCGCTTTGGACCCAAACTACTTCGAAAGTTATCAACATTGCAAGAGCAACTGAGCGAGGGATGATGCAATAGATCCTCCTAATATTCCCGAGTTATTCCCCTTGCAACACCCTCCTTCAGATTCTAATTATCCTCTTGCAATTAATTAGCGTCAAAGATGTGTAATTATTGCAAGAGTACACGAGAGGGGGAGGAGCATAGTACAGTGGATCTTTCTAATATTGTTAAACGCTCTTTGTAACATCCTGCAAAGTTTCACAATGTTATTAATTATCTCCCCGGTGATTAATGCGTAGACGTAGATAGAAAAATAAACATGAGTAAAAAGGAGACAAAAATTAAGCAAAAATATCCTTCCAATATTGCAGTAGTTTCCTTTACATCGAATAAACTATTTATAAAGTGATTGATGATGTGACAGAGTCGAAGTTGAGAGTTATCATTGCAGTAACATGCGGTAAAGAATAATACGCATATTTTAGTTTCTTTACGATACTTGAAAATCTATTTTTCTAATATTCATTCATGAGAGAACGTCTTGCAAAGACTACACATTATGAAAAAATATGTAAAAACAGGGAAAAGAAAATTTACATTAGATCCTTCTCAAGTAGATTACATTAATAGATAAATTAAGACTAGAAAATAACATTGCTTCACCGTTTTTACACATTAATCTATCATTAAACCGTAAATATAAAACGACAACAACAACAAAACCACTACACCTACAAGATTCCACGAAGCCAAACGAGCGAAAGAGCGGAACCATCTCGACTCGAATTGGCTAACGAGCAGTTGAAAGCAATTGCAGAATAGGTGATCACACGGGACGCGCCATTGCACAGGACTTTATTAGATCGCGCAGTTATTCTCCCCAACGCAGGAGGGATCTTAATGCCATTATAAACCCAATTATACTCAAGATCTTGACTACAACGGCGAGGTAACAAGGTGTGATTCACTAAACAAATTTGCATTAAGGCGCGACGCTGGCTCGAGAGTGGCGATTTATTCCGCGTCTGTGTTATGTGAAATTGGATTTTCTCGAACGGCGGCGCGTGTTTTCTTTGGCTCTTGTTGGGAGTTCGGTTCGCGCCGGGGAAGAAGGGGAAGGAATGCGCGGAGACAAGGCGAAGCGACCAGCCGGGGGGGGGAGGGGGAGGGGGGAGGGTTTTGTATTTTTCTGAGGGGCTTTTGAGGGGGGGCAGATAATGTAGGAGGAGTCGGGGTGGGGCTGGGGGAGAAGGAGGGAGGGGGTCAGGAGTGGGGGTGTGGGAGTGAGGAGTGGGGTTGGGAATGGAGGGAGAAGGAGGGAGGGTAGAGAGGTAGAGAGAGGGAGTGGGAATGGGGAAGATGAAGGAGTAAGGGAGGGAGTGGGGGTAGGCAGGGAGGAAGGGAGTGGGAGGGATAGACAGACCAAGGGAAGGTGTGATGCCGAAATTTAGATTAATGCTGAAACACAGACAGACAGACTGACCATTAGACAGACTAACAAACAAATCGACATGCAGACAGACAGTCGCACGAGAATAAAAAGAAAATGGGAAAAAGGGCAAAAAGACAGACACACAATAGCCCTCTACCTCTCACCCACAACTAGCAAAGAGAGAGAGAGAGAGAGAGAGAGAGAGAGAGAGAGAGAGAGAGAGAGAGAGAGAGAGAGAGAGAGAGAGAGAGAGAGAGAGAGAGAGAAGAAAAAAATCTCAATGTTCAACTAACTTTCCAGTCACACATTATCACGAACTCTACAGGGGTGAAAGGGGTATCGTCTTCCACGTCTTGTAGAAGAATGGGAAAGGCGAACGGGAGGGGAGGGTGGGGAGGGGTTCAGGGGGGAGGGACGGAAGGGGTTGGAAGGTTACGGGAACGTAAGGGAAGGAGGGAGGGAGGGAAGGGAGGGAGAGAGGGAGGGAGGAAGGAGGGAGGGAGGGAGGGAGGGAAGGAGGGAGGAGGGAGGGAGGGAAGGAGTGAAGGATGGAAGGTAGGAAAGAGGGAAGGAGGGTGAGAGGAAAGGAGGGAGGAGACGAAGATAAAGAGGGGAAACGGAAGGTAATGGGAAAAGAGGGAAGGAGAATAGTATATAAGAAAGGGCAGGAGAGAAAGGAAGGAAGGAAAAGGGAAGAGGAGGGAGGGAAGTGCACAAGGATATTGGAGAAGGACGGATAGAAGGATAAGCAAGGGAGAGGGAAGGGGAGAGGGGTAGAGGAGAGCGGGGGATTAGATAAGGGAATATAAACAAAGAAAAAAGCGAGAGCAGAAAAAGCCTAATGTGCAAGATATGAGATGATGGAAATACGAAGAGGAGAGGAAACGAGAGACAAGCATGGAGAAAGAATGCATAGAGGGGGAGAGGACGAAACAGGAGAAAAACGTAAAAAAAGAAAGATATTAAAAAAAGGAAAAGAAGGACCAAAAGAAGAATGAAGAGCAAAAGATAGGGGCATAAGGGGTACATAGAGGGGGAAGGGGGCATAAGTAGAGGGGAGGGGGCGGAGGGGAACGAGTGGGGAGGGGAGAGGGGAACGAGGAGCATACGTGGAGGGGGCCAGAGGTGGAGGAAACGGGGTTATAGGTGGAGGGGAACTGGGGGTGGGGTGGAGAAGAGGGGTACAAGTAGACAGCGCACGAGGGGCATAGAGAGAGGGAGGGGAGGGGAGGAGAGGAGGGAGGAGAGGGGTACCAGTAGACAGCGCACGAGGGGCATAGAGAGAGGGAGAGGAGGGAGGAGAGGGGTACCAGTAGACAGCGCACGAGGGGCATAGAGAGAGGGAGAGGAGGGAGGAGAGGGGTACCAGTAGACAGCGCACGAGGGGCATAGAGAGAGGGAGAGGAGGGAGGAGAGGGGTACCAGTAGACAGCGCACGAGGGGCATAGAGAGAGGGAGAGGAGGGAGGAGAGGGGTACCAGTAGACAGCGCACGAGGGGCATAGAGAGAGGGAGAGGAGGAGGAGAGGGGTACCAGTAGACAGCGCACGAGGGGCATAGAGAGAGGGAGAGGAGGGAGGAGAGGGGTACCAGTAGACAGCGCACGAGGGGCATAGAGAGAGGAGAGGAGGGAGGAGAGGGGTACCAGTAGACAGCGCACGAGGGGCATAGAGAGAGGGAGGAGGGAGGAGAGGGGTACCAGTAGACAGCGCACGAGGGGCATAGAGAGAGGGAGAGGAGGGAGGAGAGGGGTACCAGTAGACAGCGCACGAGGGGCATAGAGAGAGGGAGAGGAGGGAGGAGAGGGGTACCAGTAGACAGCGCACGAGGGGCATAGAGAGAGGGAGAGGAGGGAGGAGAGGGGTACCAGTAGACAGCGCACGAGGGGCATAGAGAGAGGGAGGGGAGGAGAGGGGTACAAGTAGACAGCGTGCGAGGGGCATAGAGAGAGGGAGGGGAGGGGAGGAGAGGAGGGAGGAGAGGGGTACAAGTATACAGCTCGCGAGGGGCATAGAGAGGGGGAGGGGAGAGGGGAGGAGGAGGGGAGCCAGCGAAGGTCTACAGGATTTCTAAGAATCTGGAGGAGCGAAGTCGTGCGTCCGGCTCGGACTTACAAGGACTCTCGTGTT
>NC_091580.1:17182998-17190498 GCF_042767895.1 Penaeus vannamei | reverse complement strand
TCCCCTCCCCCACCCCTTCTTCCTCTTCTCTCCATCCTACCTCTCCTTCTTCTCTTCCTTCCATATCCTGCTCTCTTCCTCCACCCCTTCCCATTCCTCTCCTATCTTATTCCCCCTTCTCTCCTTCTCTTCCTCCCCATCTCTTTTCTCCCTCCCCCATACCCCCTTCCTTCTCTTCATTATCCTACCTCTCCTTCTCTTTCTTCTCTTTCCTCCACTCCCTTCCCATTCTCCCTTTTTTCTCTTCTCCACAATACCTTTCTTTATTTTCATCCCTCTCCAAATCCTACATCAATATCTTCCCTGCTCCTCTTCTCCATCTTCTCTCTCCCTCTCTTCCACCTTCCTCTCTTCCCTCCCCTTCTCCCCTTCTCCTTCCCCTCTCCTGCCCCTTTCCCCCTCTTCTCCCCCTCCCCGCTTTCCCTTTTCCCTCCCTTCTCCCCCTCTTTCTCCTCCCCCTTTCCCCCTCTTCTCCCCTCCCCTTTCCCCCCCTCTTCTCCTCCCTCCCCTCTTTCCTCCCTCTTCTCTCCCTCCCTCTTTCCCTCTTTCCCCCTCCCTTTCCCTTCCCCCTCTTCTCCCCTCCCCCCTTTCCACCCTCTTCTCCCCCTTCCCCCTTCTCCTCCCTCCTCCCTCTTCCCCCTTCTCCCCCCTCCCCCTTTCCACCCTCTTTCTCCCCGCCCCCTTTCCTCCCCTTCTCTCCCCCTCCCCCTTTCCTCCCTTTCTCCTCCCCCTTTCCCCCTCTTCTCCCTCTCCCCTTTCCTCTCTTCTCCCCTTCCCTTTCCCCTCTTCTCCCCCGCCCCTTCCTTCCTCTTCTCCCCTCCCCTTTCCACCCTCTTTCTCCCCCGCCCCCTTTCCCCCTCTCCTTCTCCCTCCTTTCCCTTCCCTCCCTTTCCACCCTCTTCTCCCCCTTCCCTTTCCCCCTCTCTTCCCCCTCCCCCTTTCTTCCCCCCTCTTTCCTCCCCTCCCCCTTTCCACCCTCTTCTCCCCCGCTCCCTTTCCCCCTCTTTCTCCCCCTCCCCCTTTCCCCCTCTTTCTCCCCCTCCCCCTTTCCTCTCTTCCCCCTCCCTTTCCCCCCTCTTCCTCCCCCGCCCCTTTTCCCCCTCTTCTCCCTCCCCCTTTTCCACCCCTCTCTCTCCCCGCCCCCTTTCCCCTCTTTCTCCCCCTCCCCTTTCCCCCCTCATCTCCCCCTCCCTCCTTCCCTCTTCCACCCTCTTCCCCTTCCCTTTCCCCCCCTCTTTCTCCCCCCCCCTCCCCCTTTCCCCCTTTTCTCCCCCCCCTCCCCCTTTCCACCCTCTTCTCTCCCCGCTCCCCTTTCCCCCTTTCCTCCCCCTCCCCTTCCCCCCCTCTTTCTCCTCCCCTTTCCTCTTCCTCCTTCCCTTCCCCCTCTTCTCCTCCCCTTTCCTCTTCCCTTCCCTTTCCCCCTCTTCTCCCCTCTTCCCTTTCCTTCCTCTCCCTTTCCACCCTCTCTTCTCCCCTTCCCTTTCCCCCTTTTCTCCCTCCTCCCCTTTTCCCCCTCTTCTCCCCTCCCCCTTTCCCCTCCCTCTTTCTCCCCCTCCCCTTTCCCCCTCTTCTCCCCTCTCCCTTTCCCCCTCTTCTCCCCCTCCTTTCCCCCTCTTTCTCCCTCCCCTTCCCCCTTTCCCTCTTTCTCCCCTGCCCCCCCTTTCCCCTCCCTCTTCTCCCCCTCCCCTCTTTCCCCCTCTTTCTCCCCCTTCCCCTTTTCCCTCTTTCTCTCCCTTCCCTTTCCTCTCTCTCTCTTTCTCCCTCTCCCCTTTCCCCCTTTCTCCCCTGCCCCTTTTCCCTCTTTCTCCTTTCCTTTTCCTTCTCCTTCCCTTTCCCCTCTTCTCCCTCCCCCCTTTCCCCCCTCTTCCCCTCCCCTTTCCCCCTCCCTCTTCTCCTTCTTCCCCTTTCCCCCCTTCCTCTTTCCTTCTCCCCCTCCCCTTTCCCCCTCTTTCTCCCCTGCCCCTTTTCCCCTCTCCTTCCTTTTCCCCCTCTTCTCCTCCCCCTTTCCCCCCTCTTTCTCCCTCCTCCCTTTCCCCCTCTTTCTCCCTCCTCCTTTCCCCCTTCCTCCTCTTCCCCTCTTTCTCCTCCTTCCTCTTCCCTCCCTTCACCCTCTTTCTCTCCCCCTTTCCCCCTCATCTCCCCTCCCCCTTTCCCCCTCTTCTCCTCCCTTCCTCTTCTCTCCCCTCCTTTCTCCCCCTTCCCTCCTTTCCCCTCTTCTCCCTGTCCTTCTCCCTCTTCCTCTCCCTTCCTCTCTCCCTCTCCCTTCCCCCTCCTTCTCCCCCTCCCCCTTTCCCTCTTCTCTCCCCCTTCCCCCTCTTCCCCTCTTCTCCCCCTCCCCTTTTCCCCCTCTTCTCCCCCTCCCCCTTTCCCCCTCTTTCTCCCTGCCCTCTTTCCCCCTCTTCTCCCCCTCCTTTCCCCCTCTTTCTCCCTCCCCTTTCCCTCTTCTTTCTCCTCTTCCTTTCCCCTCCCCCTCTTCTCCTCCCTTTCCCCCCCTCTTCTCCCCTGCGCCCTTTTCCCTCTTTCTCCTTCCCCCTTTTCCCCCTCTTCTCCCCCTCCCCCTTTCCCCCTCTTTCCCTCCCCTTCCTTCTCCCTCCCCCTTTCCCCCTCTTCTCCCCCTCCCTTTCCCTCTTCCTCCCCTCCCCTTTCCCCCCTCTTCTCTCCCTCCCCTTCTCCTCTTCTCCCCCTTCCCTTTCCCTTCTTCTCCCCCTCCCTTTCCCCTCTTCCTCTCCCCGCCCCTTCTCTTTCTCCCCTTCCCCCTTTCTCCTCCTTCCCTCCTTCCCCCTCCCTTCTCCCCCTCCCCTTCTCCCTCCCTCCCCCTTTCCCCCTCTTCCCTCCCCTTTCCCCTCTTCCCTCCCTTTCTCTCTTCTCCCCCGCCCCTTTTCCCCCTCTTCTCCCCCTCCCCCTTTCCTCTTCCCCTCCCTTTCCCCTCTTCTCCTCCTTTCCCCCTCTTCTTCCCCCGCCCCTTTTCCCCCTCTTCTCCCCTCCCTTTTCCTCCCTTCTTCTCCCTCCCCTTTCCCCCCCTCTTTCTCCCCCGTCCCCTTTCCCCCCTCTTCTCCCCCTCCCCCTTTCCCCCTCTTTCTCCCCTCCCCTTTTCCCTCTTCTCCCTCCCTTCCCTCTTCTCTCCCTCCCCCTTTCCCCCTCTTCTCCCTTCCTCCCTTTCCCCCTCTTCTCCCCCTTCCCTTTCCCCCTCTTTCTCCCTCGCCCCTTCCCCCTCCCTCCTCTCCCCCGCCCCTCTTTCCCCTCTTCCCTCCCTTTCTTTCCCCCTCTTCTCTCCCTCTCCCCCTTTTCCCTTCTCCCCCTTCCCCCTTTTCCTCCTTCTTCTCCTCCTCCCTTTTCCCCCTCTTCTCCCCCTCCCTTTCCCCCTCTTCTCCCCCTCCCCTTTCCCTCTCTCCCCCTTCCCCTTTCCCCCTCTTCTTCTCCCCCTTCCCTTTCCCCTCTTCCCTCTCCCTTTCCCCCTCCTCTTCCACCGTCCTTTCCTCTTTCTCCCTTCCCTTTTCCCCTCTTCTCCCCCTCCCCCTTTCCCCCTCTCTTCTCCCCCTCCCCCTTTCCCCCTCTTCTTCTCTCTCCCCCTTTCCCCCTCTTCTCCCCTCCCTTCCTTTCTTCCCTCTTCTCTCCCCTTCCCTTTCTTCCCTCCCTTCTCTCCCTCGCCCTTTTCCCCCCCCTCTTCTCCCCCTCCCCCTTTCCCTCTCTTCTCCCCCTCTTCTCCCTCCCCCTTCCCTCTTCTTCTCCCCCGCCCCTTTTCCCTCTTCTCCCTCTCCCTTTCCCCCTCTTTCTCCCCTCCCTTTCCACCCTCTTTCTCCCCCGCCTCTTTCCCTCTTCCCTCCTCTTTCCCTCTTCTCCTCTCTCTCTCTCTCTCTCTCTCCTCTCTCTTTCCCTTCTCCCTCCCTTTCCCCCTCTTCTCCCCCTCCCCTTTCCCCTCTTCTCCCCCTTCCCCTTTCCCCCCTCTTCCCCTCCCTTTCCCCCTTTCTCCCTCGCCCCTTTCCCCTTCCTTCTCCCCCTCCCCCTTTCCCTCTCTCCTCCTCCTTCCCCCTCTTCTCCCCCTCCCCTTTCCCCCTCTTCTCCCCCTCCCCTTCTCCCCTCCCCTTTCCCCCTTCTCTTCTCCCCTCCCTTTCCTTCCCCTCCCTCTTTCCCCCTTCTCCCCCCCTCCCCCTTTCCCCCCTCTTCTCCCCCTTCCCCCTTTCCTCTTCTACTCCCTCCCTCCTTTCCCCCTCTTCTCCCTCCCCTTTCCCTCCTCTTCTCCCCCTTCCCCTTTCCCTCTTCGCCCCCTCCCTTTCCCTCTTCTCCCTCCTTCCCTCTTCTCCCTCCTCCTTTCCTCTTCTCCTCCCTTTCCCTCTTTCTCCCTTCCCCCTTTCCCCCTTCTTCTCCTCCCCTTTCCCCCTCTCTTCCCCCTCCCCCTTTCCCCCTTCTCCCTCCCTCCCCTTTCCCCCCCCTTCTCCCCCTTCCCTTTCCCTCTTCCTCCCCCCTCTCCCTTTCCCTCTTTCTCCCTCCCTCTTTCCTCTTTCTCTCCTCTCCCTCTCTTTCCTCCTTCTCCCCTCCCTTCCTCTCTTCTTCCCTCCTCTTTCCCCTCTTCTCCCCCTCCCCCTTCCGTCTCTTCTCCCCCTCCCCTTTCCTCTTCCCTCCCTTTCTCTTCTCCTCCTCCCTTTCCCTCTTCTCCCCTTCCCCTTTCCCCCTTCCTTCCTCCCTTTCCCTCTTCTCCCCCTCCCCTCTTCCTTCTCCCCTTCCCTTTCCCCCTCTTCTCCTCCCCCTTTCCTCTTCCTTCCCCTTTCCCCTCTTTCTCCCTCCCTTTCCCCCTCTTCTCCCCTCCCTTTCCCTCTTCTCCTCCCCCTTCCCCTCTTCTTTCTCCCCTTCTTCCTTTCTCCCCTCTTCCTCCCTTTCCCCTCTTTCTCCCTCTTTCCTTTCCCTCCCTTCCCCCTCTTTCTCCCCTTTCCCCTTTCCCCTCTTCTCCTCCCTTTCCCCTCTTTCTCTCCCTCTCTCTCCTTCCCCTTTCCCCTCTCCCTCTTTCCCTCCCCTTTCCCCTCTTTCCCTTTCCCTTTCCCTCTTCTCCTCCCTTTCCCTCCCTCTTCTCCCCCGCCCCTTTTCTCCTCATCTCCCCCTCCCCCTTTCCCCCTCTTTCTCCCCCCTCCCCCTTTTCCCCTCTTCTCCCCCTCCCCCTTTCCTCCTCTTCTCCCTCCTTCCCCCTTTCCCCCTCTTCTCCCCCCTCCCCTTCTCTCCCCCTCTTCCTCCCCTTCCCCTTCCTCCTCTTTCTCCCTCCCTTTCCCTTTCCTCCCCTTTCCCTCCCTCTTCTCCCCTCCCCCTTTCCCCCTCTCTTCTCCCCCGTCTTTTCCTTCTCTTCTCCCTCCCCCTTTCCCCCTCTTCTCCTCCCCTTCTTTCCCCTCCCTTCTCCCCCTCCCCCTTTCCCCTCTTTCCCCCTTTCCCTCTTTCCCTCCTCCCTCTTCTCTTTCTCCCCCGCCCTTTCCCCCTCTTCTCCCCCTTCCCCCCTTTCCCCCTCTTCTCCCCCTTTCCCTTTCCCCCTCTTCTCCCCCTTCCCCTTCCCCCCTTCTCCCCCTCCCTTTCCCCCTCTTCTCCCCCTCCCCTTTCCTCTCTTCTCCCCCGCCCCTTTTCCCCCTCTTCTCCTCCCCTCCCCCTTTCCCCTCTTCTCCCTCCGCCCTTCTCCCCTCTCTCTTCTCCCCTCCCCCTTTTCCCCCTCTTTCCCCCTCCCTTTTCCCCTCTTCTCCCTCCCCCTTTCCCCCCTCTTCTCCCCGCTCCCCCTTTCCCCTTCTCCTCCTCCCTTTCCCCCTCATCTCCCCCTCCCCCTTTCCCCCTCATCTTCCCTCCCCCTTTCCCCCCCCTCTTCTCCCCTCCCCCCTTTCCCCCTCCCTCATCTCCCCCTCCTCCCCCTTTCCCCCTCTTCTCCCCCTTCCCCTTTCCCCCTCTTCGCCCCCCTTCCCTTCCTCCCTCTCTTCTCCCCCCGCCCCCCTTTCCCTCTTCGCCCTTCGCCCTCCCTCCCCCCACCTCCCTCCACCAGTGTCTCCCCCACGACCAGCTCCTCCAGAGGCAGGCCCGTGGCGGCATGTGAGGCGTCTGGAGGTCTCTCGGGCAGGTGACACTTTCACTCCTCGGCCGAGCGTTCAGCCTCTCTCTCTCTCTCTGGCTATTTATCAATTGCCTGCTCTCTCTCCTCCCCCTCTCTCTCTTTCTCTCTCTCCCTGTCTTTCTCTTTCTCTCACTCAATCTCTCTCTCTCTCTCCCTCTCTCTGTTTCTCTCTCTCTGTTTCTCACTTTCTCTCTCTCTCTCTCTCTCTCTCTCTCTCTCTCTCTTTCTTTCTCTTTCTCTCACTTAATCTCTTTCTTTCTCTCTCTCTCTCTCTCTCTCTCTCTCTCTCTCTCTCTCTTTCTCTCTCTCCCTCTCTCTCTCTCCCTCTCTCTCTCTCTCTTCTCTTTCTTTCTCACTCAATCTCTCTCTCTCTCTTCTTTTCTTCTCTCTCTCGCTCTCTTCTCATTCTCTACTCTCTCTCTCTCTCTCTCTCTCTCTCTCTCTCTCTCTCTCTCTCTCTCTCTCTCTCTCTCTGTCTCTCTTTCTCCCTCTTTCTCTCTTCCTCTCTCTCTCTCTCTCTCTCTCTTCTTCTTCTTCTTCTCTCTCTCTCTCTCTCTCTCTCTCTCTCTCTCTCTCTCTCTCTCTCTCTCTCTCTCTCTCTTTCTCTCTCTCTCCTTCTCTCTCTGCATCTACCTATCAATCTATGTAGCCACAAGTTTACCTATCTACCAATATGTCTAGTTATCACTTTATCAATAAATCCGGATGTCTGTATGTTTGCATATATGTATCTTCTAGCATCTGTACATCGGTCTAATTATAAATCCTTCATTCTTAAAGTCTCCAGTCAGTAACCGTTTCTAAAGTTTACAGGACTATTTGTATCAAGCATCAAATCGGTGGACCGTTTGTATCAAGAAGCAAATCTATTAAAACAGAAATTCCTATTTCTTATGTGACAAACTGTTTAGAACCACTATCCATTCACAGACTTCTTATTTTCACGCATTTGTATTATTGTTACCAATTATAAACCATTACCCTACTTACATATACAAAACAACAACTGCAAGAACAACACCAGCAGCAGCATACAACAGCAACAACACAAACATCGGTAGCAGAACCAGTAGCATCAACAACAATACTACCACCACCATCATCAATTCCCAACAACACCATCACCGCTACCCAGCACCAACAACTACAACAACTAACCTACCACCACCAATACCACCTTTACCACCAACAACAACAGCAACAACAACAACCACTGCCTCTCTCATCACCAACAATAACAACAAAAAATACGCAACTTCATTTCTGCGCGACCTTCCTTCTCCATCTGGAACTGATCAGGAGACGCTGTTGTAAACTCACGGTCTTCCTTCCTCTCTGTCAGGACCTTGCTTTATGACATTAGGGTATCGAAGGCTGTGTGTGTGTGTGATTTTTGGACATTTTTTAACTCATCACTTTCATTATTT
>NC_091580.1:17142059-17167059 GCF_042767895.1 Penaeus vannamei | reverse complement strand
AAAGAATATATGTGCAACACGCTGCGACGGAGGCTCCCGAGCGACACACCTGGGAAATTCCAGGTAGTGTTTTCCCCGCGTGTTGGGTTGCGTGGGGGGGAGGGACAAGTGGTAGGGGTGTGGGGGGGGAAGAGGAAGGGGTTGGGGAGAGGCATGGGGTGTGGGGTAAGGGGGGAGGGGGGGAGGTAGAGGAAGGGGTTGGGAGAGGTATGGGGTGTGGGGTAAGGGGGGGGAGGGGGGGAGGTAGAGGAAGGGTTTGGGGAGAGAGGGAGGGGTGTGGGTGTAGAGGTAGGGATGTAGAGGTATGTGAGAAAGGTAGGGTGTGTGAGGAAGAAGTGTAAGCGTAGAGGTGTTGGAGGAAGATAGGTGGGGAAGAGGTAAGAGTGGGAGAGGAAAGGAGTAGGGGAGATGGGGACGAGGAGGGAAATAGACGAAAGAGAGTGTATGGGCATGGAGGGGTAGGGTAGGGATGGGAGGGAGGGAAGGTAGAGGGAGGGAGAGATGGAGAGGGAGGGGAAGGTAGAGGAGAGGAAGGGAGTGGTAGGGAGGTAGAGGTTGTTAGTGGGGGAAGGGGGGGTTAAGGGAGAGGAGGAGAAGTCCAAAGGGTGGGGGGAAGAAGTGGAGGAAGTAGGGGAGGGTGAGGGAGAGATAGGGGGGGAAGGGTAATGTACGGAAGGGAGTGAGGGGAAGGAGAGGGAGGGGGGGGGGGGGGGATAGGGGATTGGGGTGAAGTATGAGAAGGGGCGAGAGTATGCAGAGAAACTACCTCAACATATGAGGGCGTCTATGCGTGAGTGTAAGAGGGGCGCGTAAGTGGACAGGGGTGTAGAGGAGGGGCATGAGGGGGGGGGGGGCAAAGGATGGGGTGAAGGGGGGGGGGGGAGAGGTAGTGAGTGAGACAAAATGGGCGTTTTGTGTGTTTAGAAATGAGTGTTGTGATGCGAATACACAGCGGCTTATGTTGGGTCTATGTAGGTGTGTATGTGAGTGTAGAATTATGAGGTTGTAGGAGGTTGGAAGTTGATGGATGGGGTTGAGAGATGAGGTTGAGAGATGTGACGAGTGGAAAAAGTGCGTGTGTGAAGGTATCTGCATGCGCGCGCGCGCGCGCGCGCGCGCGCGTGTGTGTGTGTGTGTGTGTGTGTGTGTGTGTGTGTGTGTGTGTGTGTGTGTGTCTGCGTGAGTGTATGTGTGTTTGTGTTTGGAGAAATGCAGTATATTAGTTATATCTTTATTATATGTTACATCTTCATTATATGTTTATAGTTACCATTTTCACTGTAGGTATTGTGTAAATATATTGCATATTACCTTGAATAAATGGAATTGAATGGTGTAATAATTGACCTGTTCTTTCCCTGTTCGTCGTGAGATAGATAAGATAACATTTCCGTGTTTTCCTTTTTTGTGTCCTTTTCCATCTCTGTATCTTAAAGATTAATTGAACGATCGACAATTCAGACGGAAATAACTGAAAATCATAAACAACAATCTGACCCATCCAGACATTTTTTTCTCATAGTGCGAAAATAACACGCGTCCGAAACCCCGTTTTCTTTGTGTCCCTCCTGTCACCCAAAGAGGAGGGGGGACTGCTTTAATTATCCGCGACGATATTACTTCGATTACCGAAACACCGCCGATATAACAGCACATTAAAGAGACGGGTGGGAATTATTACGGCCTTTGCCTTCACATCGGGGCTAGGGTGTCGAGGGGAGGAGGGGAGGAGGGGAAAGGGAGGGGGAGAGAATGAGGGGCGGGATAGAAGAGGAGCGACGGATAGGGGAAGAGGGAAGAGGGGAGAAGGGAGGGAATAATTGTGAATGACTTCCTGTTTCTTTATCGCACACAGAGTAATTTCGTCAACATCGTTCTTGTCGTGTGTTGGACGTGATCGTATGGGTGATCGTATCTTTTCTCACGACATCAGATGGGCGGATGTGGGGATGAGCGAGGGCGAGGGAAAACAGCGGTTATGGCGGACGGGGGATATGCGTTTTCTTTTTTTGTAGTAGAGGACTGAAATCGTGATAAAAAAATAAACGATGTATATAGATAGATAGAGAAGAGAAGAAGAGAGAGAGAGAGAGACTAGAGAAAGAGAAATATAAAGTTACAGGGAGAAAAAGATAAGAGAAAAAAGAGAGTGAAAGAGAAAGAGAGTGATGGAGTGAGAGGAAGTTTGGATTGAAAAGTTTGTTCATTTTATATTCATTGCAGAAAGTAGAGAGAGAGAGACAGAGAGAGAGAGTGAGAGAGAGAGAGAGAGATAGAGAGAGAGAGAGAGAGAGAGAGAGTGAGAGAGATAAATAGATAGATAGAGATAGATAGATAGATAGATAGATAGAGAGAGAGAGAGAGAGACAGAGAGAGAGAAAGTAAAAGCTGAGAGAAAAAGAGAGGGAGAGAAAATACAGTCAGCTAGACAGAAAATATTACACGGTTCTTATCTTTAGTAAAAAATATTAAAGGAAAAAAAACAATTACATCAAAAAGAAAGAAAGAAAAATAGAAAGAATTATTTACACAATGCAAAATTTTACTCAGCATCATAGCGGCTCGAGAGATAAGCATCTGCAACAGCATCATTATCTCTTCGTGTGACAGACCAGAAAGGACACCGCCGATATGTTATCCGTCTTATCAGCTCCCTTCTCTCGGGCGTGATTCCCTGACGTTACGCAACATGAAGGGAGAGAGTAGAGGGAGAGGGGGGTTAGGGAGAAGGAAGGGAGAGGGAGAGAGTGAGGGTTAAGCAAGGGAGAGGAGAGACAGAAAGAGTGGTTCGGGGGAGAGACGAGGGAGGGGGTAGAGAGGGAGGGAGGGAAGGAGGGAGGGAGGGGGATGGAGAGGGAGAGGGAGAGGGAGAAGAAGAGAAAGAGAGAGAGAGAGAGAAAATAAGAGAAAGAGAGAGAAAGAGGTTCAAAAATCTATCTAAATTGTATCTTAATTGCACACCACATATATCTATGCTTCACTTATTTCCCCTCAGGAACCATCTATTTTATCAATCACAATCTATTAACATATTTTACTCACATATCATTCACACATCCTTCTTTAACTATCCTTCGATGCCTACGTACTTATACATCTTTGCCAATTACGTAATACATATAACTTAAGAAAGCATCACTCTATTCTGTGTCAATTGGCCTCCATAATCATTTTAATCATCGCGGCGCCTTGTTATGCTCGCGGTACCATCATTTTCATCTCATTTCTGCCTATTGTTGGTGGTTAGTGGGGAATGCTTGCGTCAGTGCAGGAGGGGGAGGGAAGGGGAGGTTGGGGGAGAGGGGAGGTGAGGGAGGAAGGAGAGAGAAGAGGGAATGTATGTTGTTGTTTTTTTTTCTTTCTTTCTTTCTTTCTCTCTTTTTTTTACCTGTGTGTCTGCTTGCCTCTGTCTATCTGTATTTCTTTCTCTCTTTCTCTCTCTCTCTCTGTCTCTCTCTCTCTCTCTCTCTCTCTGTCTCTCTCTCTCTCTCTCTCTCTCTCTCTCTCTCTCTCTCTCTCTCACTCTCTTTCTGTTTCTCTCTTTCTCTACCATCTTTTCATTGCCTCTGTCTCTCTCTTTCTCTTTTTTCTATATCTACCTATCAAGCTGTCAAGATTCCTCTTACTCATGCATATCAAGTATTTATCTCATAACTGAACAGGCAGAACGACATTCAGTCACATAGAATCCGTATGCATGTCTGACTTGCATGTGTAAACGACGGGCATTATGAACAAAATAAAAAAGAAGGAAAAGGAAGAAGAAAGAGAAAACAGAAAAGAAGTACAAATATAACAATGATAATGATAATAGGAATGATGAAAGTAAAAATAATGATAATGATAATAATGATGTTGAAGATAATGATGATACTAATAAATGATAATAATGATGATGATAATAATGGTAATAATGATAATGATAATGCTGATAACAACAATAATGAGTGTAATAATAATAACAATAACAATAATGATAATAACGAAAATAATAATGATAACAATAATGATTATGATAATGTTAATTATAATGATAATGATAATGAAAATAATAATGATAATTATAATGATAATAACAACGATAATAATTACTATCATTATTATCACTATAGTGTCAATAATCAAAAACAAGAAAAATAGAAGTGCAAGAAAAAAGATAAGAATAAGACTATGAAAGAGACGAGAGAGAAAGGAACATAAAACATATGTAAGCCCCATAAAAGCCAAAGCATTAAGCATCTCCTTGTTAACAAGTGCTTTGGCGGGATGCAACATACCAAACGACAAGACAGACCTAAAAAAGAGAGAGGAAAGAAAAACAGAAGAAGAAAGAGACGAAAATATATTGAGTCTCTCTCCTTGCGCGTCAACCCATGAAGTACACAATCCTGTGGCTTAGGCGGCTTGGCCTGGGTTCGCTGGTCGCGTCTCTCGCTCTCGGCTCTCGGCTCTCGGCTCTCTCTCTCTCTCTCTCTCTCTCTCTCTCTCTCTCTCTCTCTCTCTCTCTCTCTCTCTCTCTCTCTCTCTCTCCCTCTTTGTCTCTCTCTCTCTCTCTCTCTCTCTCCCTCTCCCTCTCCCTCTTTCTCTCTCTCTCTCTCTCTCTCTCTCTCTCTCTCTCTCTCTCTCTCTCTCCCTTTCCCTCTCTCTCTCTCTCTCTCTCTCTCTCTCTCTCTCTCTCTCTCTCTCTCTCTCTCTCTCTCTCTCTCTCTCTATCTCTCTATCTCTCTCTCTCTCTCTCTATCTCTCTATCTCTCTCTCTCTCTCTCTCTCTCTCTCTCTCTCTCTCTCTCTCTCTCTCTCTCTCTCTCTCTCTCTCTCTCTATCTCTCTTTCTCTCTCTCTCTCTCTCTCTCTCTCTCTCTCTCTCTCTCTCTCTCTCTCTCTCTCTCTCTCTCTCTCTCTCTCTCTCTCTCTCTCTCTCTCTCTCTCTCCCTCTCTTTCTCTCTCTTCCTCTCCCCTTTCCCCCTCCCTCTGCCTTTCTCTCTCTCTTCATCTCCCCCCTCCCCCTCCCTAACCATCTCACTCTCCTCTTCCCTTCCCCCTCCTTTTTTCCTCTCTCTCTCTTTCTTCTCTCCTATCCTCTTCCGACCATAAGAACAGATAGCATCATCACACACAAAGCAGAGGCTGGAATCTGTGCTTTGCGGCGCGAGCGAGAGGGAGCGACCTCTGGCTGCTGGGCGGGCGGCTTCTTGCATGTAGCTTTTCAATTAACGTGATTCACACAGTCTGCCGTGAGGTTTTTGCGAGTTTATCAGCTCTCTGGCTCTCCTCTCTGTCACTGTCTCTCTCGCTTCCTGTTGGTTTGTCTAGTTTTGCTTGGCTGATTCTGTCTTTGTTTGTTTATTTGTCTGTCTTTGTTTCTGTGTGTGTGTCCTTTTCTCTCTTCTTCTCCCCCTCTCTCTCTTTTCCTTTCTCCCTTTCTATTTCTCCCCCTCTCCTCACACAGAGGAACAGGAGAAGCTGAAATAGATATATTCTAACTTCAAATAACAGCAGAATATGTCTTTCTTTTATTTCTCTCTTTCTACTTTCAATTTCCATCTCTTTTTTCTACTTGTCATTTTCGTTCTCCCTCTCCTTCATCTTATATATTCCTCTCTCCCTTAATTTGCCTGTCCTTTTTTTCTCTTTCTCTTTCCTTATACTTCTCTCTTCTTATTATTTTCTTTCCATTCTCTCATTATCCTTTCTTCTCCCTCCCCTCCTCCATCTCTCTCTTCCTCTTTTTCATCCCTCCCTTTCTCCTTCTTCCTCTTCTCTCCCCTTTTCCTTCCTTTTTTCTCTCTTTCATCTCTCTCTTCCTCCTCCTTCGTCTCCCTCTCTTCCTCCTCCTTCGCCTCCCTCTCTTCCTCTCCCTTCGTCTTCTCTGTCTCTCCCCTTCGTTAATCAAAGGAAAAAGAGAAGAGAGTCCTCAAACGTCTTTCACGCTGCGCATAATTGGCCGAGTTGAACAAGACGTTAGATCAAAGTCAATACATTCCGACAAGGTGACAACACGCCTTTGTTGACGCTTTGGAAGAGAGAGAGAGAGAGAGAGAGAGAGAGAGAGAGAGAGAGAGAGAGAGAGAGAGAGAGAGAGAGAGAGAGAGAGAGAGAGAGAGAGAGAGAGAGAGAGAGAAAGAAAGATGAAGTAAGAGAGAGAAAGAAAGAGGGTGGGGGAAGGAGGGAGGGAGGGATGGAGGGATAGAGAGAGAGAGAGAGGGGGGAGATAGAGAAGAGAGATTGAGTAAGAGAGAGATTGAGAGAGAAAGAGAGAGAGGGGGGGAGGGGGAGGGAAGGAGGGATAGAAAGAGAGAGAGAGAGAGAGAGAGAGAGAGAACACATAAACTAAAATCAAATTAAAACCCGCAAAAAATAATAAACCAGAAAAAAAAATGAACGAGAGAACAAGGTGTAGTCGACAGAGGAAGCCATTAGCACTCATTCGAACAAACCCACGAAGACTAATGCACACAAAGGGAAACACGGTGGCTGGCGTATCTCGGGGCATTCGGACAGGTGAGAGGCGGGTGTTGCAACGTCGCATTATCCCATTGCAACCCATTTACCTGCCATTATGGAGGGTTGTTTTTAATTTCCTTTAACACCATCAATGTATAAGTCTCTCGTCGCGGGTCGCTTTATTTGCTCAATATCCGGTTTCTTGGGCTTCTTGTATTTATCTCTTTCTTATGTGTTTCTTTTTCTTCCTCTTCTTTATCCCTTTCGTTAGTTTGTCTGTTTGTTTGTTTTTTGAAATTTTACGTCTCTCTGTGTCTTCTTTTTTACATAGGATTTTTTCTCTTCCTTCTCTCTTCTTTCTTCTATCTTATCCCTCTTCAGCTTTTCACCCTGTTTTATTCTCTACTTTTCTCCTTTTCATCTTCTTTCTTTCTTTTCTCTGTTCAGTCTCCTTCTCTCCTTTTTTTTCTCCTCTTTCCATCCTTTCTACATTCTCATTCCCTATTTCTTCTATCCCTCCTTCCCTGCTTCCTTTCCTCCCTCTCGCTTTCTCATTCTCCCCCTTCCTCCTTCTTCCACACTCTCCCTTTTTCTTCCCTCCTCCCTTTCTCTAATTATTTTCCTTTCTTTGCTCACTTTGCTCATCTTTTCGTTTTTGTTATTCTCTTTCCTCTTCCTTCTATCCCCTCCCTTCTTCCTTTTGTTCACCTCCTCTCTCTCTCTCTCTCTCTCTCTCTCTCTCTCTCTCTCTCTCTCTCTCTCTCTCTCTCTCTCTCTCTCTCTCTCTCTCTCTCTCTCTTCTCTCTCTCTTCCTCTCTCTCTCCCTCACTCTCCCCCCCCTCCCCAACCCCCTCGCCTTCCCCCTCTCCCTCTCCCTCTCCCTCTCCCTCCCCCTGCCCCTCCCCCTCCCTGGACCGCAGAAGCCAGCCAAAATATATTATCTGGAGGAAGCAAGGCGTCTTCAAGCAGGCGACGCCCGGGGAGTGTAGCAGTAAATAAAATGATAACAGGTACAAGGCGGCTCCCCGCGCGCCTGGGTTGGGGGTGGACGTCGGCCGGCCTCGTCCCTCGTGGTCGCGCCTCCGCCTCCGCTCCTCGCCCTCGTTTTGGGGTCGAGATTCCTCTTTGCGTTGCTCCGCTCTACGTCTTTTTTTTTTTTTTTTTTTTTTTTTTTGGGGGGGGGGAGGTCTGGTTTCCCTTGGTGTTCCGGTTTCCATTTTTTTTTGTTCTTTGTTTTTGTATAGGTTGAGGATCTACTTTGGGTTCTTCTATTTTTACTATTTACTTTTGTATTTTTGTTTTCCTTTTCGACTTTATTTTGTGTTCTTCAACCTCCATGTTTTACTGTCCTATACTCTCGCTTTCCATTTTGTTTGATTTCGTCTTCACTTTTCGTTTCCACATTCTTTCTCACACTCCATTTCCTGTCTCCACAACACGATATGACATCTGTTATTTGTTTCCACCTTTGACTTTTAATTCCACTTCGATTATCTCCACTTCCACTCTTTGTCTCCTCATTATACCTTATTCTTTACTTCTTACGTCCATATCAACATTTTTTATTTCTCACTTTTACATTTTATCTCCACCTTCATTATCCTTGCAAGTGACACTGTGTCTTTCCTCACTTTTGTTTGGATCTTTAACTCCACCCACATAAATTTTACCGGACGGAACACCTCCTCTTAAAAGAAAAAAAAATCCACTTTTAACTCATCAGCACCTCCGTCTGTCTCAGCCTCCACCTCCATTTCGAACTTCCACACCTATAATCTTCATCCACAAACCATTAGATCACACCCTCACTCTGCTCTACCTCCACCCTCTTCCTCAACACCCTCCCACGCCCACCCTTACCCTCCCACACTCACCCTTACCCTCTACCACTCTCCACCACCCACACCCACCCACCACCCTCGCCCTCCATCACTCCCATCCCCTTCCCCAGCACCCATGCCTTCTTCCCCAACACCTTCACCCTCCTTTCCCCCACCACCCTCACACATATCCAACGTCCTCAACCTCCACCACCCCCACTTTCTTCTCCAACACCGTCCCATACCCACGCCACGTCCTCACCCTCTACCCGACCAACCCCTCCCACACCCACCATTCACCCACACCCTTAACTCCCCCCACCTCGACCCTATTCCCCAACACCCCCACCCTCCACCACTCCCACTTCATAAATATCCCTCAATTTAACTCGAATCATATAAAGTCATGAAACAAATTTATCTGTTTTCTAAGAGGAGAGAATATATATATTTTTTTTCTTTCTTTCTTTCTTTTTTAAATATTTTCATCTCTCCTTTTCTTCCTTTCTTCACCTACCTACGAATAATAGATAAGAGTCTTGACAACAATGCAATTTTGTAGTAATCATTATCATTATTGCCTATTAGATATTATTGCCCATTAGATGAGGGTAATAATCTCTTCTTTTATAATGGATTTTCGAGATACATGTCCTCTTGAGTTTATTTTATTTTTTATTTTATTATTATTTTTTTTTTTTACGGATATATGTCAGTTTCTAAATTATCCTGGTAAGGCTTCCAGCTTTCGTTAGAAATGTTAGTAATCAACACAATTTATCCATATTTCTTTTTCTTCTTTAACGTTTTGATGTGTCCTCTCTCTCTCTCTCTCTCTCAGTCATCATCCTGTCACCATAGTGTGCAGACGTGCTGTGTGACCTCTTGTGACCTTGACCTGTCCGTACGGGATTTGTGTTACCTTGACTATTAGGTCTTCATAGACCTGCCAGCTGTGGATTGCTGCAGTGCGCGATAATGTTCACATGATCATTTGATCTGAATCTAAAGTGATCTAAATATCATATAGTGAAGTAAAATAAGTGAAAAAACTACGTACGGACACAGATGTGCCTTGTGGGCGCGGCGTAAGCGGCCCGTGTGTGCACCTGGGTTTGCACAGGGAGGTCAGGTCGGGCCCTGTTTCTTCAGGAAATGACCCCGACCTCAAACGAAACAATGACAGACACGCCCATGGAAACCGAGGGTAGATATGGTGTCCTCCGTGAGGAAGATATCAGTGGCCTCCCCCAGGAACCAATAAAGAAAAAAGCAAAAAGACTACTACCTGACTCTGTAGAAATTACGCCCCCTGGACACCTGTGCGCACATTTCAAAGCCGACACAAAGCTTCGGACACACGGGGATAAGTATCGCTGGGTATCCCAGGCTTTAAAATTGGACCCATACAACAAGACAAAGGGGTCCATTGAACTTAAGATTGGGAGGAACAATGTGTATGTGAGATGTAAAAATGAACAAATTCTTGCCCACATAACCACTGCCGGTGCAGGTGGTGAAATTTTAGAAAAGGCGAAAGTGTATGGAAAAGGGAAGTGCACAAATGTTATTGTGTTCGACGTCCCAAGAGAAATCGAAACAGATGAAATGACGTCTTACAATGAACGCGTCGTACATGCCAAACGCATGAAGATAAATGGATTGATGACCCAGAGAGTCATCATCACATATGAGGGGGAGGTAATCCCCAAAACTATCAAAATGGTGGAGGGCATGGCACCCTTTAGATGTGCCATCTTCAAATCTCTGACCCCGTTTTGCTCCCATTGCTCAAAGTGGGGACACGGGGCACGTGCGTGTCCACGAGAGGCACCGCGGTGCCGATACTGCGCTCTTTCGCATGAAAGCTCAGAGTGCGCAGAGAAAATTTCTGAAGGTAAAATCATCCCTCGGAAATGTGTGAACTGTCGTCAGGAGCATAATGCCAACTCGCCATTATGCGCCTACTACCCGAAGGACAGAAGGACATCACATGAAAAAAAGCAGGCAGCCCCTCCCCCCAATAAACCCCGCCCAGCCCCTCGTCTTAATGACGTGCGGGAATTCCCACACCTGCAGAGGTCAACTCTGAAAGCCTCTGCAAATAAAGCCATGGCACCGGCCACATCACCAGCTGTAGCACCTGCACCAGCTGCAACACCAACGACAGCTGCAGCTTCTACTCCAGTTGCAGCACCCACTCCAGCGCCAGCTGTAGCACCAGCTGCAGCTCCTGCTCCAGTGCCAGCTGCAGCACCGACGCCATCACCAGCTCCAGCTCCTCCCTCACCGCAGCAGGAAAAGCAAGAATCCAACAGGGAAATGAAAGATTTGATACAAATGTTGTTCAAGCAGATGGAGCAGATGATGTTCATGATGCAGCAACAGATGGTGCAGTTCCAGGAGAGGATTTTTGCGCTCTTCCTCGAGCAACGACAACATCCAGTGGGCCTTGGAAACGGTCAAGTGATGATCGATGGATCAAAATAATCTGTTAAAGTGCATTACCTGGAACATTAACAGTTTACAGAAACGCAAGGCGACCCTCGCTCAGTATCTTCACTCGGAAGATGTTGATGTGTGTTGCCTCCAGGAAGTTAGAACTGATGCTCGTTATGCAAAAATTGCAGGATACACATATCACGACAAACCTAATATTGCTAATCCTTCTGCAAGAGGACTTGGTATTTACATAAAAAATAGTATCCCATCAAAAGTGATCGATGACAACCGTGACAATGCAAGTGCTGAATATCTTGGTGTTAAAATATTTCTTGATGGTAGAACCATCACCATCATTAATGTTTATAACCCACATGATAGTGAAGTGGTACCTAAACCTCCCGACAGTATGATACATAATGCTACTGTCTTACTGTGTGGAGATTTTAATGCCCGTCATCCTCTCCTTGGCTCTGAGGGAAGCACCATAGGTAAAAACGGTAAGGTATATTATGATTATCTTCAAAACACCAGTGATCCCATACACCTATTGTGCCCCTTTGAAAAGACTCATTATCTAGGTGGCAAATTAGATTATATAGTCTTATACAATCAGCACCCACTCCCATGCACTGCGGAAGTTGTCCCTTTCTTAGTCAGTGATCATTGGGCATTAAGTATCACCCTCCCATTCGCTAAAAGAAGCCCGCCCCAGCCACGTCTTCGATACCATCTTGCCACTAAACATCATGATGAGTTTATTAAAAGGATTGGCTGCTGGTATGAACACTATATTCCTGCCAGCCTTGATCACTTTAATGAAACTCTCTGTCAACAAGTTGGTAACCTCATCACCCAACTCCAACCCAGAAACCCTGTCAAACATAGGTCTTCATCCTCCAGAGGCAAACGAGCATATCACCTTAACAAAGATCCGGAAATAAAGCTACTTAGAAAGCTAATAAGGTCTACAGTAAATCAGCTAAAAAACCTGGGGAAAAATCCCTACTTAGCTAGGGACCTTGTTTTCTTTAGTAAAAAACTTAATGAGATAATGACACAAAAGCGGGAAGAGAGATTGTATGCCTGGGCAGAATCGATTGACTCCACGAGCTCCATGAGTAACGTGTGGAGGGAAATCAATAAGATTAAAGGCAATGCACACAATGTCACTCCCCACCCTCATCCAGAAAGGGTAGCTTTGTCAATCCTCAGTAAATGCTGCGAAAACTCTTCTCTCGATAATCTTCCATTATCCATTCGTAGATGCTCCCTTAAGTCAAGACACAAAAATGAAATTAACTATCAGTGCCAACTTTTAGATGAGGCTGATGCACCATTTACAAGACACGAACTTCTTGCAGCCATTAAAACTAGCAAATCCACTGCACCTGGGGATGATGGAATCACTTACGACATCATCCGACTCCTTGCAAAGGTACAGGTACAGGGAAGAAATCCTCTCCTTGATCTTTTCAACTTAACTTATTCTACAGGCATCTTGCCTACTTCCTGGAAACAAGCCACCATTATTCCTATCCCAAAACCAGGGTGTCCTGATGAATTTAGACCGATTTCTCTGACATCCTGTCTCTCTAAAACCTGTGAAAGGATCCTCCTCAATCGCCTGCTCCACCAGATCAAAGATCAAATTCACCCATCAGTCTTTGGTTTCCAAAAGGGAAAAGGAACACAAATGTGCCTGGCACAGTACCTCAGTGGAAGTAATGCACAGGCTTCTTACTTCATAGATTTCAAGGGTGCATTTGACAGAGCTTCCCCTACTGCAATCCTCCATGAATTAACTCTCCTAGGAGTTAAGGGCAAGCTTCTGCTATGGATAAAGGATTATCTGTCTTTGAGAAGAGCAAGAGTATGTTACCAAGGCACCTACAGTAATTATGGTGAACTCGAGTTAGGAACTCCACAAGGAGGAGTTTTGTCCCCTTCACTATTTAACATTCTTATGCACTCTCTTTGCAAGCTAAATAGTGAGTTAGGAGACCTATGCAGCATCACATCCTATGCTGATGACGTTCTCATTCAGGTATTTGATAGGGGGGGAGTATGTTCTTCAGGGATTCAGTAAAAAGTGCACTTCCCTTGGACTCGTAATCAACCCTGTCAAGACTAAGTATATTTCCAGATCAAACAAACTGTCATACATTCCAAGCTTAGGTGGGCAAGTTATTGCAAAAACTGACACCTATAAGTATCTTGGTGTTATGGTGAGTGCTCCCCACCTCATGTCCCGCAATTCCCGCTTCACTCGGGAAATCGTTCAAAACATCAGAGAATGCTGCCTGGAGCGCTTAAGACCTTTACATTACATAAGTAACAGATACGTTGGTGCTTCCCTAAGAGTCCTAAGATTGATGTACATTTCCCTTGTTAGGTCCATGATAGACTATGCGAGCCCGGTTCTTAGTATGTTGCCACAAAATGTTCTCAACACCCTTGAAATCTTACAGAACAAGGCCATGAGAGTCATTTTGGGTTGCCCAATAACTGCTAAAGTTCTTGTCATGAGGAAAGAGCTTGATCTCCCGTCAATTCACAGCCGTATTACCCAAGTCAACACCATACTCGGCATCAGACTTCTGCAGATTCAGTCCAAACCTCATATTTCCCTTGCATTGTCTAATGAGATTAATTGTAGAGTTAGGCATGTCCGACGGCCTCGATACTCCAATCTCATAAAGTCAAACTTGGAATGGAAGGCCAAGACTGCTCAGACCATTCTCAGCTTCAGTGTGTGGAACAATGATTTTATCAACATCCCAGAAGCAACGCTTACTTCACCATGGCATAGATCACATGTTAACGTACATATTGATAAATTAACAGGGCCAAAATCCATGACTTCAATAACAGAGTTAAAAGGCCATTACTTGAAATATATAGATGAAATTCTCCATCCCCCTCAGGGTACCCCCCCACTTGCAATCTACTGTGATGCTTCTACTGATCCTCATGGAGCAGCAGGGATTGGTGTACTAATTCCCGACATTGCTCTTCAAGAAAGTGTGCGAATTTCCAACTGGACAAGCACAACTGATGCCGAGTCAGTAGCAATATACCATGCCATCAAAAAAGGCACTGAACAGCAGCGACACCTAGCTGTCTTCTCTGACAGCCAGGGTGCACTGTATAGACTTACAACATTTAATCCAGAAAACATGGTAACTATCAATACCATTCACCAAATCGCTAGCCTATCCGAGCAGGGTATACAAGTATCACTATACTGGATACCTTCTCATATAGGGATATCAACCTGTGACAACGTAGATAAGTTAGCAAAGCAAGCACTTTCCCATGAAGAACCATATTATGTAATACCGCTATCTATCAGTCAAATGAAAAAACGTGTTATCAGCTGTCTTCGAGATTATGAGGGCCAGGTATGGACCACTGAAAAATTGAAGAAAAGTGGACATGGTACCATCTGGCATTATGATAGTATTGTCAGGTCATGTGATGCTGACAAACCATATAAATACTACGATGGACTGTCTCGGAGACAGCAGGTCACGCTAACCAGGCTACGCATAGGGTATCAATACACTATACATTATGTACAGGATGCAGTCTTGGAGGCAAAGCCAGTTACGTATCACCAATGCAAAATGTGCAAGGCGCCCAAGTCGCATAATCTTACACATTACTTACTTTGTTGCTCAAAAACTGCATCCTATCGATCAAATAGCACTGTCCAGAGACCAGCACTTATTGATTATATTAATTTTATCATAGACACTGGTCTTGTCTTCGATATGATTAGGGATATAAAAGGTTTTTTACCAACTAGATGATATGTGAATAATGTATGCATAATGACACAGCCCTTCAGGCATGTAGAACTAATGTTTGACTAATAGCCCTTTACATAAATATAAGCATAGCCAGTTGGATAGATGCGGTAGCATCTTACCCTGGCTTTTTACAGGGCATGTACACTGTTCTGTAAATAAATATTATCAAATCAAATCAATCTCTCTCTCTCTCTCTCTCTCTCTCTCTCTCTCTCTCTCTTTCTGTCTCTCTCCCTCCCTCTCTCTCTCTCTCTCTCTCTCTCTCTCTCTCTCTCTCTTTGTTCTTTCTTCGAGACCTGGAGTAAATGCGCACCATTTACTCTTGAAAAACAATACAAAATCAATATCAACAAATATGATAATGATGATAGCAGATATGATAATGATGACAATAATGGTAATAAAAGAGATGCTATAATAACGATGATACTGATAGTACAGATACCAGAAAATGATGATGAATTATGAACTATAAAGGCAAGCAAGAACAAAACAAGGAGGACAAAAAAGTCAAACAAAATATGTAAAGAACTTAAAAGGAAAAAAAACTAAAACAAAAATGAAAACAAGAACTCTTAGAAGATCATAAATATTCTTAAGAAAAGAAAAATCAAGAACTTAACACAAGAAAAAATAATGAAAACAAATTAAAGCAAAAAAGGTCGACAAGAAAAAAGAAACAAACCCGATGATAAAAAAAGAAAACTAAAAATGTAAAATCCTTCTGCGTCCGTAGTTTATTTTGGTCGCCGCGAGATGGCTCTGCGTCGGACACCAAATGCCTCCGTGAGATCTTGGAGTCGTAATGTTTATTCTGGTCAGCAAACTACCCAACAGTGCCTTAAGTTAGTCGTTAAGATCTTTACTATCTATTTAGCATTCATTAATCAATCACGGTTGCAATTATCTCGTGGCATTTACGCCGTGTTTACACTGATACTAGAATTTTCGTCCTAGTGACTTTGAGTGCTTCTAGGATATCACCTTTTTCCAGTAAATACTTATCTTTATTTCGGCCAACGCGCGCCGAAAGAATGATCTCTTTTCCAATGTAAACACGCAGTCTCCAAACACCCATAGTGTTTAATCTGATTTTTATGATTACCATTATATACACACGAATTTCCACCTCAACTTTTTTTTCTCCACACACACCCCCTCCCCTTCCCCTTCCCTCCTCCTCCTCACGCCAACCCTTTCAAATATGCAAATTAACCCAATTCTTTCGGGGGGAGATCAGATCGCTCTTACCTACGAAGATGCTGCTATAGGAAGATGCCCCGAGGCGGCGATAAGATCTCCCTCGGCCATTAGACTTGCTTACGACCCGAGAGCGTCCGTGTCATCTCTCATTCACGGAGATCGCCGGCCGCGTCCTCAGGGGGGGGGGGGGATAGAGGGGAGAGGAATGGAGGTGAGGGAGAGAGGGGAGGGGAAAGGGGAGAGAGGGGAGGGGGAAGGGGAGAGAGGGGAGGGGGAGGGGGAGTGAGGGATAGAGGGGGGGGGGGGAATGGGGGGAGTGAGGGATATAGGGGAGGGGTCTTGTTATTTTGATTGATTTTCTTTTTTTTTGTTTTTTGGTTTTTGGTTTGTCTTTATTTTTTGTGTTTTACTAAGTTGTTGGTGTTGTTCTTCTTGTTACTATTGTTGGCATTACTGCTATCATTATTGATATTATTATCATTATCATCGTCTTATTGCTATTATCACTATTATTGCTGCTGTCAATATCATTATTTTTATCTTATTATCATTTTTCTTATCATTGTCGTTGTTGCTATCTTACTATTATTATAATTATTGTTATGATTACCATTATTGTTATTATTACTACAATTGTTATTGTTGATGTTATAATTATTTTTCTTATCATTTTTATTATTATTATTATTATTATTGTTATTATTATTATTATTATTATTATTATTATTATTATTATTATTATTATTATTATTATTATTATTATTATTATTATTATTATTACTAGGATCATTATTATCACCATCATTATTATTATTGTCATTGTTATCATTATCATCAATATTATCATCATCATCTTTTTCATTACAATCATTATCATTATTATGTTAATACCATCATCATTATTGTTGTCATTATTACCATTACAATTATTATTTCTATTACTATTATAGTTGTCGTTCTCATCTTTATTATTACTTATTTATCATTGCTGTCTCCATTATTACAATCGTTATTATTTTCATCATTATTATGATCAACTTTTTCATCTTTATCATTGTGATCATTGTAATTGTTATTATTAGTAGTAGTTAATTAGTGGAATTGCTTTTATCAACATTATTGTAATCTTTATATTATAATTTTCATTACTAATACGCTGATGGACATCTTTTCTTTTTCTTTCCCTTGTATTTTTCTTTTTGTCTGTCATCTGCCTCCTAATCATATTTTAAACAAAAATTAGTAATAAAATTAATACTTGATTAACGGGATTGTTATTGTTATTGATCAGGAGTATATCAATAGCTTGTCTTTACTGATCATTAATACGATCTTTATTATTATCGTCATCATCATTATTATTATTCTTGTTGTTATTATAATCATTATTATTACTGTTGTCATTATTATCATCATCATCATCCTTATTGTCATTATTATTGTCATCATTATCATCATCATCATTATTATCATTTATTATTATTATCATTATTATTATTATTATTATTATTATTATTATTACTATTATTATTATTATGATTATTATGATTATTATCATTATTATTATTATTATTATTATTATTATTATTATTATTATTATTATTATTATTATTATTATTATTATTATTATTATTATTATTATTATTATTATCATTATTAGTATTATCATTATTATTGCCATTACCATTATTACTCATTCTTTTCCGCCTCTTTCCTTTCTTTTGTATATTTTTCTCATGATCTACAATATAATGTTGTATTCCTCATTTTTTTTCTATTTTTTCTTATTCTTGATCTACCTTCATTTTCTCCTAAAAAGAAGAAAATAAACACTGGAACAAAGATTGAATTATAAAGGTTTAATAGCCTATGATGGACAACGAAGGGTGTTAGAGTTATCACAATATTGATAAATTGACACTACATTCCATTCATATTCATACCCATTCCATGACAACCTGAATATTTACCCAACGTATATACTTACTTACTTACTTACCCACTATGAATAAACTTATCACATCATCACTCACTCATCACTCATTACTGAGAAGAAGAAAAGAAGAAGAAGAAGAAGAAGAAGAGGAAGGGAGAGAATAAGAAAAAGTAAAATAGAAAATACAAGACGAAGAAGATCAGAAAAGAAAGTAAAAAGAGAGGAAAAACAACAAAAACAAATAAAACAAACGAAAAAACGAAAAAAAACGTATTCCCCAACAGCGGGTCCCTCAACACGTCCCCATCCCCTACCTCCTCATCCTGCACTTACCCATCCCTCATCCCCTCATAATCACTATCGGATCTTCAATTTGTTTGGGGATGTTGTAACATGTTGTAGGGTGCTGTAGAATGTTGTAGGATAGTGTTAGATGTTGTAGGATACTGTCGGATGTTGTAGGATAATGCTGGGTGTTACGTGATGACCGTGGGATGTTGTAAACTGTGGGATTTTATGGACGTTAAGGAATGGTGTGGGATGTCCTAGGATATTGAAAATAGTTGTGTGAAGTTATGGGAAATTGTAGGATGTACTGGTATGTCGTAAAACATTACGAATGTTATAGGTTGGTAAGGAATGTTGTGGGTTGTTCCTGGATGCTGTGTTATGTTGTGAATGTTCTGAGATGTTGTGGAATATTGTGGAATGTTTTAGGACGTTGCGTGATGTTGCTGTCTTGTGGAATGTTATAGGATGGATTAGGATGCGGAGGATGTTATATTCTTCGCGTTCTACTAACTGTTCTTCTCTTTGTCCTCGAGGGCAATGGGAGATGCATGGAAGAAAGTTGATTATATGTATCAGCTTCTTATTTTCCTGGAATCAATTTATTTATTTATTTATTTTTTTTTTTTTTGTAGTTTTATTCTCTCTTCTTCTTTATCTGTTTTTGCCTTTCTTTTTTTCTTATTTCTTTTTTCCTTCCCTGTCTCCTTATCTCTCTATCTTCTTTTTTTATCCCTTCTGTATTCTCCTCTCTACATATTTTCTGTTTCTTGTTCTTTTTTCTTTTTTCTTTCCTATTAAACATCCTAGAATAGATTAAAAAAAATATATGAAATACACAGACATACATCTTAGACTTAACCTTCAATATAAGATTTAGAGCGAGGATGACTTAAAAGGAGGTTTAAGACTACCGAAAAAGGGTTAAAGATAATTCTTACCCTTAACCCTTTCGCTCCCAGTGGTCACAAATCAAAGGGATCGCATACCTCTTGGATAAGGGTTTGGTGTGGGGGAAGTAAGGGGGGGTTGAGGAGGGGGTAACGAAGGGAGAGGGAAGGAGGGTGGACGGAAGAGGAGGAGAGGAGGGGGGAGGGAGGGGGGAGGGGAAAGGAGGGAGAAGTTGAGAGGGGGGAGGGGAGGAGAAGAGGGTGGGAGGGAGGGGGGAATGGAGGAAGGGCTAGGGAAGGAAGGGAGCGGGAGGAGGAATGGGAAGAAGAGAGGGAGGGAAGGGAAGGAAGAAGATGGGGAAAAAGGGAAGGAATGAAGGAAAGGAGATAAGGAGGGAAGAGGAAAGGGAAAAGACGAAGAAGAGAGATCAAAGAAGAAAAATAACAGAAGGCGAAAAAAAGGAATGTAAAGGAGGAATGGCGAAGGAATAGAGGGAAGAGGAAGAATAAGAGATAGAGAGGCAGAAAGAAGAAGAAGAAGAAAAAAAAAAACGGAGAGAGAGAGAGATCGAAATAAACAAATAGTCAGACAGATAGGCAGACAAGTAGATAGAGATAGATAGATAGATAGATAGATAGATAGATAGATAGATAGAGAGAGAGAGAGAGAGAGAGAGAGAGAGAGAGGAAAAGAGTAGCAATATGACCATCCACAAACCTCGTGGCTGCATCTACCATAGATCATAACTTTTTTCTTTTTACAAACTCTTTTTCCTTTTTTTCAACAACAATTACGGGTATTTAATGTCGAATCAGTGGCATTTAAGGAAGAGAAACGATTTGCGTTCTACTGAGCATTATAAATACCAACCATAGAATTATTGGAAATTATCCATGATTTATAGACACCCTGCTATGACGTAATGGCTATCCAGGGTTAATTACTAGTGTCCAGGGGCGTGTGTGTGCTGCTGCTGCTCTATATAAACTCATATAAGCTCATCTATGTCATTAGGAGCATTTTTCATAGAGCTTTTGTCATGAATTAGGGTACTCTTCGCGTTTATTTTGGTAATAATGGTTAGTTGTCACAAATTTAGTGTTAAAGGGAAGACAGGCGGCGAATTTTGATGTCTTTTTGATGTGCGTTGGTTGGTGTGGATCTTCTCTCTTCTCTCTGTCTCTCGTTCTGTTTTTGTTTGTATGGTTGTCTGTCTGTCTGTCTGGCTCTACCTTTGTTTCTGCACATCTCTCTCTCTCTCTCTCTCTCTCTCTCTCTCTCTCTCTCTCTGTCAGTCTGTCTCTCTCTCTCTCTCTCTCTCTCTCTCTCTCTCTCTCTCTCTCTCTCTCTTCCCCTCTCTCTCTCTCTCTCTCTCTGTGTGTGTGTGTGTGTGTGCCTATGTTAAAGTCATTGTTTCTGTCTGTCTATCTGTTTGTGTCTTCCTCCCCTCTTCCTCCCCACCCCACCCTCTCTCTCTCTCTCTCTCTCTCTCTCTCTCTCTCTCTCTCTCTCTCTCTCTCTCTCTCTCTCTCTCTCTCTCTCTCTCTCTCTCTCCCTCTCTCTCTCTCTCTCTCTCTTCTCTCTCTCTCTCTCTCTCTCTCTCTCTCTCTCTCTCTCTCTCTCTCTCTCTCTCTCTCTCTCTCTCTCTCTCTTTCGCTCTCTTTCTCACTCTCTTTCTTTCTACTCATTTATTTCTTTTGCCTTTATGTAAAGGAGATACGCATTTTTTCCTATCCGTATTAAACGGGAATGTTAAACTAGTTTGCTTAATCAAGCTGAGTGAAGGATGATAATGATGATGTTGATATTCTACATAATAGTGAGAATGATAATGGTTATGATGATGATGGAAGTAATAATGATAACGATAATGATGACGATCATGATAATCATATAATGATGATAGTTATGATGCAATAATGATAATGGTAATAGTCATGGTAGTATCATTAATAATCATGATTATATGAGAATGGGAAAAAATGGTGCAAAAATTTAGTTTAGAAATAAGCTGAAGTAAGATGATATAACACAGCATAATTCAAAACGCAGTATCTATAAAAGAAAGAAAAAAGTCGTCCCCAACTGACAGGTAGCGCCCCCATTAAAAAAGAAAAAAAAGGAAAAATTATATAGCGTACTAAATGCTCTCTTAATGCAACACCTTGAGATGTCACTCAATTTCGCTAACGTCTTGGGAGTGGCTCAATCAGGAGGGGCGGGGAGGGAGGGAGGGAGGGAGGGAGGTGGAGACGAGTGAGGGGGACGACGCACGCACGCGCGCGCACGCACCTGGGTGATCCTCAACCCTGACAGATTTATACGGTAATTACAGGAAACATCGGTTAGCGTTAATTATATATTAGAGCGGGCTGGCGTCTCCTAAATCCCGCCTTCGTACTATCACGAGGATGCGAGAAAGGCGTGCGTTCTCCGGCGCCGGGATGCATAGGCCGGCCCCGAAGAGCGGTTTAGCGCGGGAGTGTGGTTAGTCTGAAAGCGTTATCGTCTTTTCGTTGTTGTAAATGTTATTGTTTTGATCATCATGATTAATATTTTGTGTTATATTGTTATCATCTATATGGTAATTATTATTATTTTGTGTTATATTGTTATCGTCATGATTTTTATCATCGTTATCAATATCATCAGTACTATAATAACTATTATTATTATCATTATTATGATGATGATTATGATGATCATTAATATTGTCATTATCATTGTCATTATTGTTATTATTGTCATTATCATTACTGTTATTATTGTCATTATCATTTTTGTTATTATTGTCATTATCATTACTGTTATTATTGTCATAATATCATTATTATCATCATTATGATTATTAGAATTTGTATTATTATTTTTGTTATTATTATCATTGTTGTTATTATCATTTTTATGGTTATTTTTATCATGATCTCTACCTTCATCATCACTGTTATTATTATCATTATTATCACTATCATCATTATTATCATTATCATTTCATCCCTATCATTATCATTACTATTATCATCATCATCATCATTAAGATGGGGGTAGAAATGTATTCGTCTTTACTTGTCTGTGTGTCGTCATATACATGTATCTTATATATATCCTACATGTATGTATTGTCACGCATGTGTCTTCTTACAGCATATTCCTTCTTTATTCTTTTTTATCTCTCCTCCTCTTCTTTCTCCTTTCCTGTCAGTCAATCGCAATCAAGCAATTGATAAGAAATCCGAGAAAATTTTTATGTTTGTGTTCATGTTATCGAAGAAAAGTGGTGATAATGGTGATGATGATAGCCTTGACAGGGGTGATAATAAGACATGGTTGCAGTGGTGATGGATAAGATAAAAGGACGACAATAAAGGACAGAATGTTCTAACAAGAAAGGGAAATTATTAGAAAAAAAAAGTATCACGTAAAAATGCATTGATTATTAAAAAAAAAAAAAAAATCAATTTCCATTTTCCCCCACTGTTATGTGTTATTTTTCCGCATCTTTTATCTCACCCTTTCATCTTCTCCCTATCTTATTTCACTATTTCACTTCTCCTTCATTTTACTCCACCCTTCAGCACCCCTAGCCCTCCTCCCCCCTCCATCACGTGACTTATGGCAGGTAAGTGTTGCGTAACAAGCCTGCAATTGCACACGACCTGGGTGGAGGCCGCACCTCGTTCGCGTGGAGGCTCACAACGGTTGTGCGCCCGCGTGTGTGTGTGTGTGTGGGGGGGGGGGGAGTGTGTGTGTGTGTGTGTGTGTGTGTGTGTGTGTGTGTGTGTGTGTGTGTGTGTGTGTGTGTGTGTGTGTGTGTGTGTGTGTGTGTGTGTGTGTGTGTGTGTGTGTGTGTGTGTGTATGTGTGTGTGTGTGTGTGTGTGTGTGTGTGTGTGTGTGTGTGTGTGTGTGTGGGTGTGTATGTGTGTGTGTGTGTGTGTGTGTGTGTGTGTGTGGGTGTGTGCGTGTGTGTATGTGTGTGTGTGTATGTGTGTGTGTGTGTGTGTGTGTGTGTGTGTGTGTGTGTATGTGTGTGTGTGTGTGTGTGTGTGTGTGTTTGTGTGTGTATGTGTGTGTGTGTGTGGTGTGTGTGTGTGTGTGTGTGGTGTGTGTGGTGTGCGTTTGTGTGTTGTGTGTGTGTGTGTGTGTGTGTGTGTGTGTGTGTGTGTGTGTGTGTGTGTGTGTGTGTGTGTGTGTGTGTGTGTGTGTGTATGTGTGTGTGTGTGTGTGTGTGAGATAGATCAATAGATGACAGACTGAAAGACAGATAGTTAAATAAACAGACAGATACAGTAGATAGGGATAGAGATATACAGTTGAAACAGCTCTCTCACTCTCTCTCTCTCTCTCTCTCTCTCTCTCTCTCTTTCTCTTTCTCTCTCTCTCTCTCTCTCTCTCTCCTCTCTCTCTCTCTCTCCTCTCTCTCTCTCTCTCTCTCTCTCTCTCTCTCTCTCTCTCTCTCTCTCTCTCTCTCTCTCCCCCATTTGTATATCTATCTATCCCTTTCTCCCTCCTCCTCTCAATCATCTCCTTCTTCTTGTTCATCTTCCTTTTTCCACGTCCTCCTCCCTTTCCGAAAAACGTATGTCTGACCTTTCGTCATTTTTCCATGAAGAGGTAAATATTATCCTTTTATTTTCACCGCACATACACACACTCGAGTAACGAGAATTGCTGCAGGTCTGACCTTTGGCACTGAATACCATAAACCATAATATTGATAATGATAATAATAATGAAATAAAGTGAAAACAATAAAAATTGACGTTGAACTCGCAGTAATTCTTTAGGACAATGGATACGAATGCGTAAACCATGATGAATCAAAACAATCAAGTAAATCGAGCTGTTCCTGCATTTCCTTCATTAAACAAAAACAGCCTCAAAACCCCGCTTGCTATTTCCTGCTCATATTATGAACAAGCGCGTTGTATGTATATTTTTTTTCTTTTCTTTGTTACGTAAGAAACACGAAGGAGGTTGCCACATCGTATTTTTTCCATTTTTTACCTTATCTTTTATTATTTTTTCTATATCTAATAAACACCTTGGATTTTGTTCACTTTTTTTTTTTTTTTTTTTTTTGATACGTAATAAACACGAAAGAGTTTGTATTTTTCTACGTTTTTTAACCTTATCTTTTATTTTTTTTTTCTATATGTAATAAACAACGTTTTTTCACCTTTTTATTTTTTATTATTTTTTTTTCTTTTTGATACGTAATAAGGACGAAAGAGGTTGCCACATTGTATTTTTTACCATCTATAATTCCTGTGAATATATTTTCTTTTCTTTTTTTCACTTTTATATTCTTTTATCACCATTATTTTCTTGTCTCATCTCAAAGGGTCAGAATTCAAAAGAAAATCCACATCTTAGACGACAGTTCCCGTTTTATCGGTGGACCCGAGATTTAGGAGGAGGATCTGGGCACAACGCTTCTATGGTGATTGGCGTTTAGGGCATTCCCGGGCACAGAGAGGGAGAGAGGGGAGGGGGAGGGGGGGAAGGAGGAGGAAAGGGAGGAGAGGGAAAGGAGGGGAGGAGAGGGAGAGAGAGAGAGGTTGGGGAGGGGGAAGGAGGGGAGGAGAGGGGGAAGGAAGGGAAGAGGGGGATAAGGAGAGGAGGAAAGGGAGGAGAGGAGAGGGAGAGAGAGGGAGGAGGGAGGAGAGGGAGAGAAGGAAAGGAGGGGGATAAAGAGAGGGAAGGAAGGAGGGGAGGAGAGGGAGGAAAGGGAGGGAAGGAAGGAAGGAGGGAAGGAGAGGGAGGATGGGAGGGGGCAAAGGAGGGGAGGAAAGGGAGGGAAGGAAGGGAGGAGGAGGATAAGGAGAGGGAAGGAAGGAGAGGAGGGAAAGAAGGAAGGGAGGAGGGGGATAAGGTGAGGAAGAGAGGGAAGGAAGGAGGATAAAAAAGGAAGGGAGGGAAGGAGGGCGATAAGGAGAGGGGAGGCAGGAGGAGAGGAGAGGGAGGATGAGGGGGAAAGAAGAGGAGGAAGAGAGGAGGGGGATAAGGAGAGAAAGGGAAGGAGGGAGTAGGATAAGAAGAAAGTGAGGGAAGGAGGGCGATAAGGAGAGGAGGAAGGAGGAGAGGGAGAGGGAGAGACAGGGAGGATGGGAGGGGACAGGAGGGAGGAAAGGGAGGGAAGGAAGAGAGGAGGGGGATAAGGA
>NC_091580.1:17122059-17132059 GCF_042767895.1 Penaeus vannamei | reverse complement strand
GAATCAGTAACAATGACGTATGTAATTAACTGTGTATAGTCAACGTTTTATTTCTTGTCACTATTAATTGGTTTTAGGACAATTGATCAAAATCGCTATTTAGATTATCCAGAGAAAATATAGTATTCGTGTTATATATATTTCTGCCACTGTTATAGTTATTATAATTATTATTGTTATTGTTGATATCATTATCATCCTAAATATTGTTATCATTACTAGTTTTGTTATTGCTGTAGCTGTTGCTATTATCATTATCATTATAATCAATACTAGTATTACCATTATCATTATCATTATTGAAATTTACCATTATTAATATCATTAGTATTATCATCATCACTATCATAATCATAATCATGCCCATTATAAATTATAAACAAATGTAGATATAAAGAAAACAATAAATGATGTTATGTAGCACACATACACATACATACATAAATTCATACATACATACATGCGTACACACATTATCTTCATCATTATTATCATTACTATTATAATAATTATGTTTAATATTATTATCATTATTATATTTATTGTTATTACTTTTATTATTATTATCATCATTGTTATCATTATGATAATGATTATGATTATAATTATGATTGTGATTATTATGATTATCACCATCAATATTATTATCATTATAATTTTTATTATCATCATTATCATTATTATAATCGTTATCACTATTATTTGTATTATTATTACTATTATCTTTATCTTTGTCATTATCATTATGACAATTATCATTATGATTATTATCATTATCATTGTCGTGCTGTTGCTGTAGTTGTTCTTGTTATTGCTATCATCATCATTATCATATCACTCTTACTATTGTCATAAGCATGAAAATTAAAATGAAAAAATGAAAAACAATCATAAATGAATATCCATAAAGCGAATATCCATTTGAAGAATAATTAAGAAGAAAAAAAAACGGAAAATGAGCAAAAGGGAAACCCAATATTTAATTAGTGGAGCAGACATCAACACCCCCCCCCCTCCCCCCCGTGCCCCAAACCCAGCGGCTGACTCTCAAGCCCTTTCGTCAGCGCCTTCGTCAGCCCATCACCTCATTAACCCTTCTCCCTCTCTCCCCCTTCCTCCCTCCCCTTCTCCCCCATACCCCTTCACCTGTCTTCTCTTCTTTCTTCAATGTATTTGTCTTCCTCCTGATGCACCTGTCTATTTTTTTCTTCTTTCTTTCTTTTCTTCTTTTTGTGTCTATTCCCTCACCCTGCTGTTCACCTTCGTATGTTAGTTTCCTTTTCTGTGTGTCTATTCTTCCCTTTTTAAACTAATTTTTCTTTCTCTTGCCTTTTCTTCTCTTTTCCCTCACCCTTCTTCTATTGCACTCTTTTTCACTTTCCTTAACGTGTGTCATCCTTCCCTCTCCCTTTACTTTTTTACTGCCTTTTCTTTTCTATATTTTTCCTTTTTAGTATGTCCTCTTTCCCTACTTCTCTCTTCGTTTTACACTTTTCTCTTTTCATCCTTCTCCCTCTCCACCTTTACTTGTTCTCTATTTTTTTATATATGCTTCTTCAATTTCTTTATCTCTGTCTTCTCCTCTCTCTTCTCTCTATATCTGCCTCCTTCTCATCTCCCTCCATCCTTCACCTTCATTATAGGTATAGGTGAATAACTTCATGCTTCACTAAGTCCTCTCTTTCTTTTCTCCTCCCCCATGCCCTCTCCCCCCTCCCCCTAAGCATCATCTCTCTTCATCTCCCGAAGACTCACCTGTCGGCTCCTCTGCGCAGGTGTTCCTCTCCGTGCGCAATTCATTCGTCTTCTGTTTTTGTGCGTTTTTTTTTTCATTTCTTTCTTTTCTTTTAATTTGGGTTCGTACTGACGTTTCCCATCACTGACTTTGCTAGGCTTTTGCTGTCTCCTTCTCTCTCTCTTCTACATCCCTCCCTCTCCCCTCGCCTCAATTCCCTTCTCTGTCCCTCCGCCTTATTTCCCCCTCCGTCCTCTACTGCCTCTCCCCCTCTCCTCCCCCCTTCTCTCATCTCCTCTCTCCCCCTCCCCCGTCTCCGCCAGCCAAGCCACAGGTGGATTTTAATACCTGTTGACACGCACTGATGTTAATGGTGGCAGCGGATGGATGCTTTAGACGAAAATGAAAAAAAGAAACAGAAAAAAACATAAATAAATATCTCTTAGAATTGACATAATTTTAAACCACATGTGACATTCGCCAATTGAGTGTTGATATTGCACATGTTGCGGAGGTGGTCGGCACATCACCAATCAGTGGAAGTATGCAAGATTGCAGATGATGTACAGGTTTTTAAAGGGAGTAAATTGAAACGTTTTTAAAAGGTTTCAAGATGTTTGGCTTTAGTGAGGGAGGAAAACAATTTTCTTATCTTTCCTTTAGTAATCGTTATGTCCCGGATGTGCTCCGCCTTGTGTGTTAAATTCAAAATGATTTGATATGATAATAATTTGATAATACCTAATTTCATAATCGACATGGATGGATATAGCTGGGGAAGAAGAAAAAAGTTGAAAAAATTGTTGACAACATAATTGCAGGGTTTATGTAACGATGACTGAGGGCCATTTCCTTAAATAATGCAGCTTTTTCCTCGCAAATTATGAATTTTAATGACAGAAGGGAGATAACAGGAAATAATGTAAACAGAGAGACGATAAAATAAAACAATGACTATGATGATTATGATGCATATATGTGTATGCATCAGCAACAACAGCAGTAGTGTTCATAATGATGATGATAATAGAAGTAAATATTGTTCTTCACAAATGTAATATATCCGATAGGCATTCAAAATATACTCAGATCTGTTGTGAAGCCATGCATGCAACTGACAATAAAGTTGTTTATTATCCGTTTACGAGACTTGCATTTCATAAATATTTCGCGTGATTCTATATCTACGCTGCTAGCAGTACAGCGTATATCTTTTTCATCTGGCAAAGATATATGTTTCGTTACTAAGAAAAGAATATTTCTGTTCTTATCGTTTTTATTTTCCTTAATTTCGTTCTATCCTTGCTTTATCATGTTCTATCTTGCTCTTCTCTTGCTGTTATCATGTTATGTCGTCTCGCCACTGAACATGAGGAGAGCGCAATTTCCTGTTAAGTCTATAGGCAAAACCAGTGACTGTACAATCAGCATGACTGGGCAGCTGTGATTGACCGACTGACTGGCTTTGGGATCACTGTCAATCAAAACTATTTTTCATAAATATTTCTATGAAGCCCATTTTTAAATCTCATGTCCCTCGTTCGATGTGGTGACGTCAATTCTCAAAATTAGTAGATGGATTTATATTCAATCAAAGTAGATGTCTAAGGCCTCTATGACACATATCATTTAAAAAAATAAAAATATGAATGTCAGTCAGTCATGGCATTTGACAGCTTTATTAATTACATCTTAATTTCTTTGTGGTAAATACTTTATCTGATGTGACCATCACAAAAAGAGAAGAAAAAGTTTAATTTCTAGGAAACCAGGAAATAAATAAATAGATTTCTCCCCTCGAGAAAGAACGAAAAAAAGTTGGAAATCTCTCCAAGGCAAACAATCAGCAGAACGAGCCAAACTTCTCCAATTAATAACAACAAAAACAAACAAACAGATACCAAAAGCTAAGTAATGGCTGGCCTCTCTCCATTCACAAAATAAATCCAAACATAACCGACCCTCTTCCGCCTCGCTGATTGGCTGGTATTGGCGCGTCGATCACCAGTGTCCGACCAATCAGCATCGAGAGCCTTTATTCCCATACGTGACGAGGCGGAATTCGAGGGATGTGATCGAAGCGGCCATTGTAGTAGGGAGGGATTTCATTCACGGGATGTCATTGATGCGATGGAAGAGGGAGGGGGAGGAAGTGGGTGGACGTGGGCGGGAGATGAGGATGACGGGGAGGATGGAAGAATGAAGATGGAGAGATGAAGAATGCGATAATAATAATGATAATAAAAAGGAGAGAGAGATGAAGAATAAAGAAACTGTGTTGATGAAAATATAGAGATGAAGAATAAGGAAAAATGAGATTTATATGAAAGATTAGGGATATGAAGAATAAGGAAAAATAAGATTGATAAAGAAAATTAGAGAGATGAATAATCAGGTAAAACGGGATTTAAAAAAAAAACGAGTAAATAATAATAAGGAAATATGAGATGATGAACAGAATAGAGAGACGATGGATGAGGATAGAACGAATAGAATGATAAAAAATTAGATAACTGAAAGAAAACAGAGAGATAGCGAAAAAGGAACAAACAGACTGGATAAATGGCGGGATGAAAAAACAACCATGAAGATCCAAACCAACGAAAAGAGAAAGATGTCGACAGAGAAAGAATATAGATAAAACAATATGAAATTATTACAATGATGGGATAATATTATGAAGAAAAACTAAACATATAATCAATAACCAAGTAAATTAGTAAATAGATAGTAGACAAAGTGATTCTCGATAGATAAATGAAAGATAAAGCAAAAAAGGAATCAATGAATAAATGGAAGATAAAATAATGATGAATAAATGATTAAACAAAATATCAATTAAATAAAGTGAAAACAGATAAAAATAGTGGATAAACATATAATAAATGAAATGATAAGTAAGTTTCTGAGCTAAAGAAAATTAAGAATATATTGGGACACAGGTCCATTCAGTGTAACCTGACCTGAATACTGATAATAATAACGATAAGGATAATAATCATAATAATAGTAATCATTATTGTTTTTACTATTATTATCCTTATTGTTATCATCATCATTATCATATTACAAACGTTGTTACCAATTCCGTAACTGTGCATAATTTTATGTGTATATATGTATGGATATACATGTATACACACACACACACACAAGCTAACACACACACACACACACACACAAACAAACAAACACACACACAAAAACAATAAAACAAACAAACACAGAAACTCACACACACACATACACACACCCAAGCAAACAAACACACACACACAAACAATAAACAAACAAACAAACAAACACAGAAACTCACACACACACATACACAAACAAACACACATACAAACAAACACACATACAAACAAACACACACACACAAACAAACACACACACAAACAAACACACACAAACAAACACACACACACACACAGCCAACCATCCAAACTGCAGAAAACGGAGAAAGTTCTCCATGTCCCGCGGAACATTTTGCAGCGGCCGCGAGAAAGTTTGAGCGGGGAACAACTCTCCAAGTTAAAGTTTATTCTCCGCTCCATTATTTTCCTCAAATGAAAATGACTTTGATGAATTAAGGGGCGAAATGGAGAGGCGGCAGCGAGTGCGTTCTGATGTGCTTGTCTTCATCAAGATCTTGGTGTTAATCTCCCGTGGAAGAAGCTACTTTGTTCGCTTGTGAAGTTTGAAGTTTGGAGGAAGGGGCTGAGTTCTGGCGTTGGATTAATGTTATGCTTATCCTCCGTTTTTGTTATGTTTTTTTTTTTTTTCTTTTTTTTTTTGTGGCGTGTGGATATGTCCTGTTTTTCTTTTTTCTTGTTTAATCCAGATTTTGTGATCATGGTACTGGCTTTTGTTACAATTTAAGATTTTCCCCCCTTGAATTTTCGAGTTTCTGATTACCATTTCATAACAAAAGGAAAGATCCTAAGAAATGGTAAATATTTGAAGGTGAACTAGAAGGGAGATCTGATAGGGAGAGAGAGAGAGAGAGAGAGAGAGAGAGAGAGAGAGAGAGAGAGAGAGAGAGAGAGAGAGAGAGAGAGAGAGAGAGAGAGAGAGAGAGAGAGAGAGAGAGAGAGTGAGAGAGAGAGAGAGAGAGAGAGAGAGAGAGAGAGAGAGAGAGAGAGAGAGAGAGAGAGAGAGAGAGAAAGAGAGAGAGAGAAAAAGAGAGAGAGAAAGATGTGATAAAGAAGAACGAGACTAAAAAGAGAGAGAAAAAAAGGATAGACAGAGAAAGACACCGTAGAAAAAGAGCAAACAACAACTTTTCCAAACGTTTCCTCCCTCCCCCTCTCCCTACCCCCCTCCTCTCGGTCGCCTCTATCAACTCCCTTCCCCTCCCCCTTCCCCTCCCCCTCCTCCCCCTCCCTGTCCCCTCGTATCCCCGCCACCTGTAAGAAAAGTTTTGATGGTGTTTATCCACTCGCGAGCGAACGAAATGTAAATCGAGCTCTGTATATAAACTCAAGGACTGAAACCCACACACGGAGAGGAGGAGGAGGAGGAGGAGGAGAAGGAGGAGGAGAAGGAGGAGGAGAAGGAGGAGGAGAAGGAGGAGGAGAAGGAGGAGGAGGAGGAGGAGGAGGAGGGGGAGAGGGAGAGGAGGAGGAGGAGGAGGGGGAGGAGGAGAGAGGAGAGGGAGGGGGGAGGAGGAGGAGGAGGAGGAGGAGGAGGAGGAGGAGGAGGAGGAGGAGGGGGGGGTAGACGGAAGGCTTCTTGGAATAAACTTTCCTCGCAGTATAACGTCGGAGATGATCTGCTGTTTAAACATTGGAGATTCTACGGGGATGACTTTGATATAATGGGGATAATATGAGGGAGGAGGTATATGGAATGGGGAGAGAGGAGAGGGAGAAAGATGGAGAGGAGGAATGGGAGGATAGAGAGGGGAAGGAGGGAAGGAGGAGGGACAGAGAGGGGGGGGGATAGACAAGGGTGGAAGAAGAATGAAACGAGAGAGAGAGAGAGAGAGAGAGGGGGGGGGGGGACAGACTGACAGACAGACAGGCAGAGACAGAGACAGGCAAACAGGCAGCCATATGTGACAGACGGTTAGAAGAAAATTAACCCAGCGAAATAAAAAAAAGAACGAGACATGATCAAATAGAAAGAAAAACAACAAAAACAAAAAAAAACTAAAAAAAAAAGTAAGAAAAAAGGACCACACATACAGTAAACAAACACGACCCAATCTCTCACCACAAACACGCACAAACCAACCCTAGCAACCCAAGGAGGGTCTGCGTGAGGCCGCCCTCGCCCGTGAACCGAGGCGAGCGAGCGAGTGACAGGCAAGGCCGTCGAGCTCAGTGGATGATGACAACCCAGCTTCCTCAATGGGCTTGGTGATTTACGCGTGTGAATGAACGTGTAAAAAATCAAGTGAACTGTAAATAGTTAATGAAAAGGGGTGGGTGTGGGGTGAGGGAGGGGGGTTGGCGTTGACGTAGTTTAATGGGAAATTCGAGGGGATATGCCTATGTGGGAGGTGGTTAGATTAGGTTGATTAGAAACGCGATTTAGAGACAAGCGTGACTAGCGCATTCGAAAAGCATAATTATAATACAATTAATAAGATAAAGAAAGGATAAAACTCGATAAATCCTTTAAAACAAATGAGATACTGATAAACAGAACATTTTTCAGGAAAGAATATATATTACAATGTACAACGGTTAAGAATAACAATAACAATAGTGAATTAAATGACGATGATGATGAAAACAACAATAGTAATAGTGATAATGAAAATAATAATAATAATGATAATAAAGATAAAGATGATATAAATGATAATAATGATAGAAATAATGATATCAATGATGATAATAACGATAAGAAGAATATAACATGAATAAGAATGATAGCAATGAATAGGATCATAACAATAACAATAATAATGATTTTTAAAAAATGATAATAATGATGATGATGATAATAAAGATAGTAATAATAATAATAATAATAATAATAGTAATGATGATGATAATAATAATGATAATAATAGTAATAATAATAATAATAGTAATAATAGTAGCAATAATAATGATAATAATAATAATAATAATAATAACAATAATGATAATAATAATAATAATAATGATAAAAACAATAATAATAATAGTAATAAAAATAATGATAATAATAATAACAAGGTTAATAATGATAACAATAGTAATAATAATAATAATGAAGGTCATGGTGAAAACCATGATGAATATGATAATACTAATGATATTTATAGTAATAAAAAAAGAACAATAATAAAGATAATATTAATGGTAATAATAACAATAACAATAATGATAATAACAATAATGACAATAATGATGATGATAAAGAAAACAGCAATAAAACAATAACAATAATGATAACAAAAGCAATAATAGGTAAAGATTTAACGATAAGGAAAAATGATGGTAAATAATTATCATAGTAGTGATAATGATAATATAAATAGTAGTAATGATAATAATACTCTAAAGATAATATGAGGACAATGAGTATGATAACGATAACAATAATGATGATAATAGTAATAGCATTATTAATAATGATAATGATGACAATAACAGTAACAATAATTGTAATAAAATAATGATAACAATAATAACAACAATGCTAATATGATAATGAAAATGAAAATAATGATATTAATAATAATAAAGATAATAATAATAATGATAATAATAAGAATAATGATTATTACTATTATCCTTATTATAAACGTAATGATAATATAATATCAGTGATAATAATAGTAATGATGATAAAGAAAATGATAATACTAATAATGATAATAAGAATAATAGCAATTATGATAATAGTATTGATAAAAATATTAGTATTAATAATAATGATATTAATAACAATAACAATAAGAATGATGATAATGATAAAAGTGATAATGGTGATTATGATAATTGTATTAACACTGACGATGATGATAATAAAACAGTAATGATGATAATAGTAATGATGATGATATTAATAATGATAATCATAACAGTCATGAAAATAATAGTGCATAAAATCATAATGATAATAACGATAATGATAATAATAATGATACCAATAATGCTAATAATGATAAGGATAATGATGGTCATAATCTTGATAATAATGATAATAATAGTAATAACGATGTTACTACTACTAATGATAATGATCATACAAATGCAATGAAAATAACAATACTGTTACAAATAATAATGATGATGATGATGATCTTGATGATGACCCAGAATCCTCACACAAAGGAAGACAAACGAAGATCTCTAACAGCCACGATCTAACAAAGAACGCAGAACGTTTTCGTGACGTCACCGGCCAGCTTCCACGAACGCCCTCCGTTGTCATTGTCTACTGGATACTGGATGCACGGTACGCGAACGGACGAGGGAAACGGAGCCAAACGGGCGGCCACGGAAGCGGAAACGAGCAGTAGACAGATGGGCGGAATGTGACACCCATTCCCGTTTTGCTGTGGGATTCGATATGTAAATTATCTGTGAGGAGGAATCGAGTGTTGTGAGATGTTATGATTGGCTGGTTAAGTGATTGAGGAGGAGGAGGATTAAGGGAAGAAAAAGAGAGAGGGGAAAAGGGGGAGAAGGAGATGGAGAGAAGGGGACAGGGTGGGGAGGGGCGATTGGATGGAGGGAGGGGAGGGGTAGAGGGAGAAGGAAGGGAAATTATGAGAGGGGGGGGGGGAGGGAGAATGGGAGAGATAGATAGATAGAGAGAGAGAGAGATAAAGGAATAAAAAAGAAAACATAACTAGCAATATGTAAATAAAAAGATCGTTTTAAAAATAACCAATAAACAAACAAACCAAAAAACAACAACAACGAAAACTGCAAAAACACAATAAGCATAAACAATAAACATCATGAAATCACCCACCTTCCAAACCCACACAAAATCCGTGCAACACAAAGAGAGGAAAATATTTTACGCTCGTTTCCCTGTTTCCAATAAAGCAATATGCGGACAGGACGAACACCTCAGGCAAGATAAACATTTGCAATCATTTAAATGCAGCTCTATGCAACAGACAACGCAGACAAGCCAGCGAAGTTTTTTGCAAAATCGAAATCTTGAGGAAAAAATTTCATTCATCCACCCCCGCTACCCCCCCCCCCCTTCCAACCCGACCCCTAGAGGATAAGAATAAGAGAAAATAAATGAGAATAAGAAAAAGGAGAAGAAAAGAAGGATGAACAGAGGAATTAAAAGAAAAAAGCG
>NC_091580.1:17104559-17109559 GCF_042767895.1 Penaeus vannamei | reverse complement strand
GTCAAATTCGTCTCGATCATGGGCGCCGCGATTTGGGCCTTATATGTGAACACAATGCGATGGCTTATCTTAATCAGTCTTCCAGTGTTGTTGTTTGTTGTTGTTTGATGTAATAGTCGTTTTTCTTACCATGAGCTTCTTTTTCTTCTTCTCGTGCTACTTCTGTTTCTTATTCTCTTTCTTTTTTCCCTTTCATTTTCTATCCATTTGCCCTTTTCTCCCTCCTTTTTTATTCTTCTTTTCTTCCTTTTCTGTATTTCACGTTTAGCATCATCTTCACCATCTTCTTCACCTCCTTCACTTCCTCCTCCTCCCTATCCTCCTGCTCCCCCTCCCCGCCACCTTTTCGTCTTCCTCATCTCCATTTTTCTTTCCGTCCTTCTCCTTCGCTTTTCTTTTTCTTCACCTCTCCTTCTCCTTCTCTTTCATTATCTCTCAGGGATTTCAGAGATAAGACAACTCGGCAGGATCCGTCGAGCTTCAACGAGGAACCAGTTTGGTGCTTAGGCCAAACGGCGTTGCTTTCCCTCCCCCAAAGAGAAAGAGAGGGAGGGAGAGAGAGAGAGAGAGAGAGAGAGAGAGAGAGAGAGAGAGAGAGAGAGAGAGAGAGAGAGAGAGAGAGAGAGAGAGAGAGAGAGAGAAGGGGGGGGGGAAGGGAAAGAGAGAGAAGAAGAGCGAGAGGGCGAGAGGGCAAGAAGAGAGCGAGAGCGAGAGCGATAGAATGAGAGAGAGAGAGAGAGAAGAGAGAGAAAGAGAGAGAGAGAGAGAGAGAGAGAGAGAGAGAGAGAGAGGGAGAGAGAGAGAGAGAGAGAGAGAGAGAGAGAGAGAGAGAGAGAGAGAGAGAGAGAAATGGAAAGAGAGAGAGAGAGAAAAAATAAAATCCTCTTATCTTTCCCCTCTCCTTTATACCCCTTCGATGTTCTCCCGTCCTTTTTTTGTTCTTCCTTCTACTTTCCCCTTTATCCATTCTTCACCTTTCTCTTTACTTTTTCTTCTCTCACTTTCCATTATGTCTAGCTTCTTGTCCATCTCATTATCTTTTTTCTCTCTCTTTCTCCTCTCTTAATCTTCTCCCTTTCTCTCTTCTTTCTTCTCCCATCATGCCTTTTCTCCGCTTTTCCATTCCCCCCCCTTTCTCCACTTTCATCTTCTTCGTTATTTCTGCCATCTTTTTTCTACCCCTTTCCCTGTACCTCGTTTTCCTTTATTCCCTTCTGCGTTATTCTTCCTCCCTCTTCTCCCCTTCTCCCTCTTCCCTTTCCCTCTCCTCCCTATTTCTTTTTATTTTCTTCCCCTCTTCCCCTTCTCCTTTGATCTTTCTTTCTATTTTACTCTTCCTTCTCCTCCTCTACTTCCCCTATCCTTCTCACCTCTTCCCTTTCCCTCCTCCACTACTTCCCATTTCCTCGCCTTCCTTCCCTCCTTTCTCTCACCCCTCTGTTTCCCATCCCTCCCTCCTTTCCCCCTCCCCCTTAATGTCTCCCTTTCCCCCTCCCCCTTCCTCCCTTTCTTTTCCCTCTCCTCCCTCCTTCCCCCCTCCTTCCCCTATTTCCCCCCGTCCCCCATCTCCCCCCGTCCCCCCTCCTTCTACAATATCCAACTTCCCCCTCTTTTTCCCCCACCCACCCCCCATCCCCTCCTTCCCCCTCCTTCCCCTCTCCCCCTCCAAGACGCCCTATCAGCCCAGGTCATCTCAGGGCGCCCCGCTCACCCTTCCACAGCGCATTGTATTAACAGACTTTTACTTCGCGCAAAACAAATGCAGCTTGATTGATACCGCTTACCCTCCAGCGTGACAGGGTGATCGATGGGGGGGGGGTAGGGAGGCCGGAGCGCGAAACTGATAAGGGAGATAATTAGTCATTTGGCTGAACGAAGGGAAAATTAAAACAGAGTCGTCAGGGGGGAAGCGAGGTCGTCGGGGGGTGGGTGTTGGTACCTGGGTGGACGGGCGGTGGGGGGAGGGGGAGGGGGAAGAGGGAGGGGGACGGGGGAGAGGAAGGGGAGGAGGTGGAGGTGGAGGAAGGGGGAGGGGGAGGGGGAGGTGGAGGAAGAGGGAGGGGGAGGGGGGAGAGGAAGGACGTGGAGGAAGGGGGAGGGGGGAGGAAGAGGAGGAAGGGGTGGAAGGAGAAGAAGACGAATGAGATGAAGAGCAGGATGAGGAGGAAATGTGGGGGGGGGGGGAGGAGGAGATGGTGAAGGAGGAAAAGGAGGGGGAGGAGGAGGAGATGGTAGAGGAAGAAGAGAAGGGGGAAGAGGAAGAGGAGGAGGAGGGGGGGGAGGTTGTACCTGATCGACAGGAATTTATTGCGTTTTCTTTTGGGGCGACGGGTTGGGGGTGAGGGGGAGGGGGTAGAGGGGATGAGTGGGTGGGGGAGTAGGGTAAGTGTGTGTGGGGGGGTAAGATTCTTTCAATCCTTTCATTCCCTTAAATATTTTTCCTCTTCCTTTCAATTCTCGTCTCCTTTCATATCCAAACCCTCTCTTTTCTTCCATTTTCCCTCGTACTCATTCTCTGCCTTTACTCATTCTTATCTATTCCTTCTCTCATTTCATCTCACGCTACTTATTATTCTTTTCTTTTCCAATCCCTTCCTTTCTCTTCAAATGCCATTCCTATCAATTCTTCCCCTCTCTCTTCTCATTCTTTCTTTGCTCATCCAGTCTTTTCATTTCTCCCTTTCTCTTTTTCTCTCCATTTTCTCTTTCCTCCCACTTCATTTCCCTACCCCCCCCCCTCCTCTCCCTGTTTGCTATCCTCCCTATACGCACACGTAACAGGGAAGTGCGTACGGACATATATTCATTTTATGTATCCTAGAAGGTGCGTATCTATCAGTCGATCAATCTCTGTGCATATATCACCCTCTACGTCTGTCTATCTCGGTGTCCGTTGTATGCAATCATACCTTGGGGTTTCAGAGTCTAATCGGAGACACACACAAAAATAGAAGATGAAATAAATGTATTTATTTACCTAATTGTTTACTCGTTGGTTTGTTTGTTTACGTGTATATTATCAGTAGTATCTAAGCCTTTTCCCTTCTCTCTTTTTCGCACGTTGAATTTTTGTGGGTCATGTTTCCCGGTTCCATAGCATCATACGCTGACATCACCGCAGTGTAGATGTCGCCATGTTCTTTCCTTTTCGTTGATTTTGCATTTTGGCGCAGATTTTGCAATCTCACGTGATTCGATCTGTTTCCAAGGACCGCTGCAAATCCCACAAGCCTTTGGCACCACTGCGCAGATGACAACGCTGCGTGCAACACGGGGCTGCAACCGCGACTGCAACTCTGGCAAACCTACACTTGTAAATGTCATGCTATCTTGATATAAAAACCGTCAGTGTCAAGCGTGTGTTTACTGAGAAAATATATGTTTCTCAAATAATGCGTTCGATTCCATATACGATATTTTTTTCTCTCTCTCTCGCTCTTTCTGTGAAGATTTTCCCTTTAGGAAGTTGCTGTGTTCGCCGGCGCCTTGCTCCCCTAAAGCCATATCGGTTCTCAGATACGCTGCCCGTGGGTCATGGAGGCGTGCGATGAGGCATGTGGGGCAGTTATGCTTTGCTGATATTACGTCGACTATTGTGTTGTCACAGTATCGAGTTATATATTGTATTGTCATTATTTTATATATTGTGTTTTCGTGTATCCTATTTCCGGCACTTTTCTACAGGACAGGTACCGTACAAAATGAAAATGTTGCCGTCGATTTGTGGCATTAAACTGTGATTGTAATTCAATCGTCAATGTAATTGATTCATTGCTTCACAACGGGTTTGTAAGACTAATACAATGCTACATTATATTACCAGCATTGCAGTGTTACCCCTCAGGATTAATCACTACATCACCTGGCAGAATGAAACCATCCTAATGTCATTTAACAGACGACCACATTTATATCACTGTCTAATTAATCGCAAAATGACCATTCTGCCGCAAATACGATCGCCCTAACAATCCCTTCTCCCCTTCTCCTCTCCCTCCCGTCTCTCTCTCCTCCCTCACTTCTCATTTTCCTCCTTCTCTTCTCTTTCCCCACCTCCTCCTCCTCTCCCTCCCTTCTCTTTCTTATCCTTTCCTTCACTTTCTCCCCACCTCCTTCTCTCCCTCTCTTCTCTTTCCCCACCCCTCCTCCTCTCCCTCCTTTCTCTTTACTCTTTCCCTCCTCTCTTACGTCCCTTCATCCCTCTCACTCTCTTTTCTCTCTTCCCCTCCCTCTGTTTCCCCCTCCTTCCCCTCCTCCTCCACTCCTCTCCACTTCCTTGCCCCCCCCCCCACCCGAGAGCACAGAAAGCAAAAATCACGAGCGAACAAATTTGTAACATGATCAACAGTAATTAGATTTCGCAAACAGGTTCCCTCCCTTAAATACACTTAAAAACAACAAAAAGGAAAAGAAAAAAAAACACAAACAAAATAAACATACAAATAAAAAAAATATATAATTACCATTGAGCTTACCCATTAAAATTTCCAAAAAAAAGAAAGAAGCCCCCCCCCAAAAAAAAAATATATATATATATATAATAAACAAAAAAGAATAAGGAAAACAAATCGATTGGTCTCGAAATCTCGCAGATAAACTAGTCTAGACGCGCGAGGTCACGCGAGGTCAGCCCTCCTTTTGGCCGAGAAACGCAAGTCCATTCATCAAAGTCACACTTACTCTCTCCAGCTCTCACAAATAAGGCTCTGCGAAGCTCCCTGCGACGCATTCATACGCTCGCTTCGAATTAGCTTCTTATGCTAAACGCAAAATGGGTGCTTGCTCAACGCAGGCAATTGCAAAGTGCTTGGATGAGGGAGGGAAGGGGGGAGGGAAGGAGGGAAGGGAGGTAGGGGGGGCCAGAGGGAAGGAGGGAGGGAGGGAGGGAGGGAGGAAGGGAGGGATGGGGGGAGGGCAGAGGGAGGGAAGGAGAGAGGGAGGGAGAGAGGGAGGGAGGGAGGGAGGGATGGTGAGAGGAAAGGCGGCGGGGGGCAGAGGGA
>NC_091580.1:17082059-17087059 GCF_042767895.1 Penaeus vannamei | reverse complement strand
AATAAATGGAATTAATTAGTCTTTTTTACTCTCTCTCTCTCTCTCTCTCTCTCTCTCTCTCTCTATCTATCTATCTATCTATCTCTATCTATCTATCTATCTATCTGTCTATCTATCTATCTTTTACTAATTCACTTTCTTAGTCTTTTTTCGTTTCCTTCTCAAATCTGAATTTATTATCATCCTTTTAAATAGGATCTTGACCTGTAAGTCTTTCTTACGTCAGGAACAGGGCGTCAGAGCGAGTCAAAGCGTATCCCAATTTCCTTACTTTAGTTAAGAACTGTTCACTGTGAAGAGAGAGAAAGATTGGGGGGGGGTCTCTCTTTCTCTCTCAATCTCCTTCTCTCTCTCTCTCTCTCTCTCTCTCTCTCACCTCCTCTCTCTCTCTCATCTCATCTCTCTCCTCTCTCTCTCTCTCTCTCTCTCTCTCTCTTTATATATATATATATATATATATATATATATATATATATATATATATATATATATATATATATATATATATATATATTATATGAGTGGTGTGTGTGTATTTACAACAGGATTAACGAAGGGAAGGACAAAAAAACACATGAATATTCCGAAGGCCTTTTCGCTAATGCTTTGTCAGGGCATGAGAGAGAGAGAGAGAGAGAGAGAGGAGAGAGAGAGAGAGAGAGAGAGAGAGAGAGAGAGGAGAGAGAGAGAGAGAGAGAGAGAGAGAGAGAGAGAGAGAGAGAGAGAGAGAGAGAGAGAAAGAAAGAGAGAAAGAGAAAGAGAAAGAAGAGAAATAGAGATAGAGAGAGAGAAAGAGAGACGGTAACTCCAGCCTCCCCCTCCCTCTTGTTAACGAGCCGCGCAACTCAAACAGCCTTCCCGCTCGCCTTCCCTTCAGCTCCAAACTTCCCGACTTTCCTTTGAGATTCTTGTCCGTTCGATTTCAAAGGTAATTATCGATCACGAGGAAAAAACCGGACGGCAAGATTGATAGGACTGAATTAAGTACACAGGATATCGTAAGTGCGGGGAAGGAATGGCGGCTAAAACTTTATCTATTTTCAAATTACTTTGTATGTTATTGAATTCTCTCCATTTCGTATTTCTATGTTTTTTTTACTACCATTATTTTGTGGGGAAGTAACATTCTTTTTATTTCTTATTTCTAGCTTTATTAATCATATTCATCGTATGGGAGCTATGTTATTTTATTTTTTTATTATATATATATATATATATATATATATATACATATATATAGATAGATATAGATATAGATATAGATATAGATATAGATATATGAATGTATATATATATATTTGTATATATAAACTTTTTTTTTCTTTTTCTTTTTCTTTTGCTTGAGGAGTTAAATGCTGGGTGTTATGATTATTAATAATGATGACAGATCGAGAAGAGGTATAATAGGTGATGATGATGGGGTGTAAAAAATGTGAAAGAAGAAGAAGAAGAAAGAATATGTGTGAGAAAGAGGGATGCAGAGGCAACAACAACAATAATAATAATAATTGTTATTATAATAATAATAATAATGATAATAATAATAATAATAATAATAAGGATGATAATGAAATAATAATAATGATAATGATAATAATAATGATCAATTAATAGACAAAACGACCGAGAGAGGGGTATACAGACAAATACAAAGATGGCAAGGGAGAGCGAGATAGAGAAAAAGAGAGAGGGGATTGGGGGGAAGAGGGAGAGAGGGAGAGGGACAGACAGACAGACACCCCCACCCTTCATACCCCAACCCCCAAACACTCACCCCCCCCCCCCACAACCCCCTAACACCTCCTCCCTTCATCCCCCTCCCCCAACCCCCCCCCCCCTCCCCACACACACACAACCCCTTACCCCCCCCCCTCGCCTACACAGCAATTGCAGCCCATCCGTTTCCCCAAAACAACCTGGCCGTCCACCCACGGGGAATTAAAAGCGAATCCCCGTTCTTTTCGCCGGCTAAATAACGCAATCACTGGACACAGCGTCAAGGCGGAGATTACAGGCTCAGCTGATTCATGAGGAGGTGTTGCTCCTTCTCTCTTTCTTCTTTTCTTTTCTTTTTCTGTCTCAGTTTCTTTCGTTTCTTGATCAGTCCCGTCGCGGGGTCACTGAATTTTATTTCCGTTGTAAGAGCGTGGTTGAGTAGATACACACATACAGATCCATCCATCCATATAGCCACATGCACATGTACACACACACACACACACACATACACATAAAAAATCGTCAACTTACTTGACTATCCCCCCATTCTCTCTCTCTCTCTCTCTCTCTCTCTCTCTCTCTCTCTCTCTCTCTCTCTCTCTCTCTCTCTCTCTCTCTCTCTCTCTCTCTCTCTCTCCTTCTCTCCTCCTCCTCCCCCATTCTCTTTCAATCCCCCTGCAAATCCAAAACCCATCTAGAATATTTACTTTTCATTATCGACATTATCAATATTTAATTGCATTCGTTAACCCTTCAATAACAACGTTGTAACTTATCCTCCCGTTTTCTATGACAGGTCACGTGATTCTGCCGTTAAATAGGAACACCAACGCAATGTGAAATGAATACAAGCGTGACGTTTCGAATCCGTCAAAGGTTCCTCATCAGACGAAACAAAATCCGATGACATAGACTTCAGTTGTTGCTACGCCTTGTTATTATTATTATTATTATTATCGTTACTATTATTGTTGCTTTTGTTGTTATTATCATCTTAATTTTTGTGTTCATTATTATCGTTCTTATTGTTATCGTCATCATTACTATTACTACTGTTATTATTATTATCATTATTATTATCATTATCACTGTTATCATTATTTCTGTTATTATTATTATTATCACTATCATCATTATTATCATTATTAACATTATTATTATCATTGTATTTACTAATACTACTACTACTATCATTATCATTATTATTACTGACATTATTATTATCATTATTGTTATACTACTACTACTACTACTATTATTATTATCATTATTATTATTATTGTTATTATTATTATTATCATTATTATTATTATTACCATTATTGTTATACTACTACTACTATTATCATCATCATCATCATTATTGTTTTATTATCATTATTATTATTATATTATTATTGTTATCACTATCATTATTACTGTCATTATTATTATCATTATTATCATCATTATCAATAATACCATTAGTATCATTATAATCAATAATACCATTATAATTATTATTCCCATCATCATCATCTTTATTATTATCATTACTATTGTTATAGTTATAATCATTATCATTATCATTCTTTTCCTTATAAACATCATGATCATTACTATTACCATCATTTACTTCATCAGTATTACCACTATCATTATTCCCCTCTTTAGCATAACAATTATCGCCATAATCATTATCATTATTATTATCAACAACAACAAAATCACAAGCAACACGCATCTCTGCATTTGAAACAGATATCCTCCCAGAGTATTCTCTTTCGACAGAATCTAAACACACGTAAAAACAAGATTTCGTAAGCCAAACACTATATGAGAGAGCACTGACGAAGGGACTTCCTTAATGCAAAATTATTAAGGGATCTTATAAGATTTAAGCTGCTCTCAGATTTCATTTCATTTCAGGCTAAGTCGAAATCATTATTGTTTTTTCCTGGGTTTTCATCATCCTAGTCTTGTGGGTTTTCTTTCGTAGTTCATTTCGTATGAACTGTTTATCTAATTTCCTTATATGGCTTAATCTACTAGTAAATTAAATGTGTTCTTGGTATACAGGTTAGCCTCCCCCCCCCATCCCCCCACTCACATTCCCCATCACCACTCCTCATGTATAAAAAGTTCGAACGTTTTAATCAGTGAGTGAAGTATTTTGTTTTGTTATCAGTTAATTGCTTTGTTTCTATTTTGTTGTTGTTGTTGTTGTTTTGTTTTGTTTTTTACTTTTTCCACCACTGTTAAACATATCGATATCAAAACTATAGTAATATTAGCAATACTCCAATTATTATAGTATATAGAGTGGGTTTTCGTAGTAGATATATGATCAAGCAAATTTGTTGTGAGTGTAGCAATGTTAGACCATAACGTGAAAACAATATAGATTACTACTTAGAACAAGTAGCAAAGTCTCCCCTAATACCCTAAGGAACATCAGACAACAACAAATGATAATAAAAACACATAGAAAATACCTAGATGGAAAAAAAAAAAAAAAAAAAAAAAAAAAAAAAAAAAAAAAAATATATATATATATATATATATATATATATATATATATATATATATATATATATATATATATATATATATATATATATATATTTATATATCCCCAAAACCACAAAAGAAAAAAAAACATAGGTTTCTTACAATAAAATCAAAACCTTTCAGCGATTCACAAAATGTCGCTCAGGTCCCGGTGACAAGATCTTGGCCGATGACGCAATCCGCAGATTAAACAGAGTCCTCGGCCGCCCGATCGCTACGCAAACACGGGCGGGCGAGACGGATCAATGGCGGACGGACTCTTTCCGATTTTAATCTAGCAATCGGTCAATTCTCCTCTCCTCCTCTTTGCTCTTTCTTCCTCTTTCTCGTCATATTTCTAGTTCTTTCATTAGATCGCTTCTCTTCCCTCTCCCTCTCCATTCCTCTCTCTCTCTCTCTCTCTCTCTCTCTCTCTCTCTCTCTCTCTCTCTCTCTCTCTCTCTCTCTCTGTCTCCTTCCTCCCTCCCTTCCTTTCTCTCTCCTTTTCCCCCACCCTCCCTTCTCTTTCTCCCACCCTCCCTCCTTCCATTTCTACGTCATCTCCCTCTCCCCCTCCCCTTTTCTCTCCCTTTCTCCCTCCCTCCTTTCTTCCCCTTCTCCCACCCTCCCTCCTTCTCTTTCTCCCTCTCCCCCTCCCCTTTTCTTTCCCTTTCTCCCTCCTTCTCCCTCCCTCCTTCCACTCGCCCCTTTTGTTTACTTCCCCAAAGTCGGATCACGTGACCCTGAAATTGA
>NC_091580.1:17054559-17067059 GCF_042767895.1 Penaeus vannamei | reverse complement strand
CCTATGTACCTAACGTGTCATAACAGGAAGTGACCTAATGACTTCCGGAAGTAATTACCGTAATCGATTACGGGAAATCAGTAACCTTGACTAATGATGGAGAACACCCACACCTGAAGGGGTGCCCCCCCCCCCCCCCCCTCCTCCCTTTCCTCTCCAAAACAACAACAATAATAATGAGAATACGAGAAAGAGGAAGAAGAAGAAGAGGAACAACAAACAAACATGGATCCTGTTGCCGCAGGTCAAACTGTCATCCTAAGAGCAGGTGTCACAGGTTCCACCACCCCAACCCCTCACCCAAAAACACCTTGGACACAGCAGCCTCACCCCCATGGGTCCCCCCCTATGTACCTAACGTGTCATAACAGGAAGTGACCTAATGACTTCCGGAAGTAATTACCGTAATCGATTATGGGAAATCAGTAACCTTGACTAATGATGGAGAACACGCACACCTGAAGGGGTGCCCCCCCCTCCCTTTCCTCTCCAAAACAACAATAATAATAATGAGAATACGAGAAAGAGGAAGAAGAAGAAGAGGAAGAAGAAGAAGAAGAAGAGGAAGAAGAGGAACAACAAACAAACATGGATCCTGTTGCCGCAGGTCAAACTATCATCCTAAGAGCAGGTGTCACAGGTTCCACCACCCCAACCCCTCACCCAAAAACACCTTGGACACAGCAGCCTCACCCCCATGGGTCCCCCCCCTATGTACCTAACGTGTCATAACAGGAAGTGACCTAATGACTTCCGGAAGTAATTACCGTAATCGATTATGGGAAATCAGTAACCTTGACTAATGATGGAGAACACGCACACCTGAAGGGGTGCCCCCCCCTCCCTTTCCTCTCCAAAACAACAATAATAATAATGAGAATACGAGAAAGAGGAAGAAGAAGAAGAGGAAGAAGAAGAAGAAGAAGAGGAAGAAGAGGAACAACAAACAAACATGGATCCTGTTGCTGCAGGTCAAACTATCATCCTAAGAGCAGGTGTCACAGGTTCCACCACCCCAACCCCTCACCCAAAAACACCTTGGACACAGCAGCCTCACCCCCATGGGTCCCCCCCTATGTACCTAACGTGTCATAACAGGAAGTGCCCTAATGACTTCCGGAAGTAATTACCGTAATCGATACTGGAAATCAATAGCCGTAACTAATGATGGAGAACACGCACACCTGAAGGGGTGCCCCCCCCATCCCTTTCCTCTCCAAAACAACAACAATAATAATGAGAATACGAGAAAGAGGAAGAAGAAGAAGAAGAAGAGGAACAACAAACAAACATGGATCCTGTTGCCGCAGGTCAAACTATCATCCTAAGAGCAGGTGTCACAGGTTCCACCACCCCAACCCCTCACCCAAAAACACCTTGGACACAGCAGCCTCACCCCCATGGGTCCCCCCCTCCCCCTCCCCCTATGTACCTAACGTGTCATAACAGGAAGTGCCCTAATAACTTCCGGAAGTAATTACCGTAATCGATTATGGGAAATCAGTAACCGTAACTAATGATGGAGAACACGCACACCTGAAGGATGCCCCCCTCCCTTTCCTCTCCAAAACAATAATAATAATAAGGAGAATACGAGAAAGAGAAAGAAGAAGAGAAAGAAGATGAAGAAGTACAACAAACAAACATGCACCCAGCTGCCAACATTTCGGTACCCCACTCCTCCTCTCTAGAGCAATAATGATAAGAGGAGAGGAAGAAGAATAAGAAGAAAAGGAAGAAGATGAAGACAGGAAGAAGTAGACAAACAAACAAACATGCATTATCCCCATACCCCAAGCACGCTATGGACAGAATAGCCTCACCTCCATAAGTACCGCCCTATGTACCTAACGTGTCATAACAGGAAGTGCCCTAATGACTTCCGGAAGTAATTACTGTAATCAATTACTGAAAATATATAACCGTGACTAATGAGGGAGAATACGCTCACCTGAATTCTGTCCTCTCCTCTCCAAAACAATAATAATAATATTGAGAATGAAAGGCAGAAGAAAAAGGAAATTTGTACTCTGCTTACATAGGTCAAACTATCAACCTGAGAGCAAGTGTCACTGGTTCCACCTCCTCCTCCATTCCTGCAGGTCACAGGAAGAAGAAGATGAAGAAGAACAACAAACAAACACGGATCCTGTTGACACAGGTCAAACTATCATCTTGAGAGCAGGTGCCACAGGTTCCACCAACCCCCACCACCACCTCACCCAAAAACACCACGGACAAAATTATTCACCTCCATGGTGCCCTCTTACCCATAACGTACGTACCTGACATAGGTCAAACTATCTAAGACCAGGTGTCACAGGATTCTCCACCACCACACACCCCTTCACCCAAACACACCCTGGACATATTGGCTCACCACTATAGCTACCCCTTAACGTGTCACGACAGGAAGCAGGCCTAATGACTTCCGAAAGTAATCATCATAATCGATTACTGAAAATCAATAACCGTGACTAATGAGGGAGAATACGCACACCCGAAAAATGCCCTCTCCTCTCCAAAAACAATAATAATAATATTGAGAATGAAAGGCTGAAGAACAAACAAATATGCACCCTGCTGACATGGGCCAAACTATCAACCTGAGAGCAGGTGCCACAGGTTCCACACCCTCCCCCTTTCCTGTAGGAAGAAGAGAAGAAGCAGACAAACAAACAAACAAGCACCAATCTGCAGGTGTTACAGGTGATTCACCCCTTCCAGCTTCCCCACATACCCCCTCACCAAAAGCAATGATAATGGCTATACCTCATGTCTCAACATGTAAGAGGAAGAAGATGAATAGACAAACAAACAAACATGGACACAGCTGCTGACAGAGGTTAAGGTATTGATCCAATAATAGGTGTTACCTCCTACCCCCCCTCCTTCTCAGGTCGAAAGAGGGTCATTTCCGGCGTGAGTTAGGTCACATAGCTATTCATCGTGTTTAAGCTTGTAGCAAAACAAACTGCACAATAGACCGATGGACAAATTAGCTCCCCTCGCCACCCTCCGCAAGTACTAACTAAAGAGCTAATGCACCCACCAGCATTGGGTTGCCATAGATGTGTGATCAAAGACATGGCTAATGAGCGTGAAATAATCAATAACCATACCTCACCCTGTTCCTCGCCCAAACACTGCGTGGCCACAGGTCATCAAAAGAGGGCAAAGAAATACTCTTAGCTGCTCTCCGGATGCGATAAGGGTTAAGAATATTGATCTTGAGGGGGAGGGGTTGTGCGAGGTAAATGATCATGGGTATTGATCTGATAATTATATTTAGCTTTCCATCGTGTCTGAAACACGTAAATTTAGCTTTAATTGCTAATGCACCCCAATAATAATAATACAATGCGATGGAAAGGATGACAAAAATCGCCATGTACTCAATATACCTTTATTATCATCTTCAAATATACACTAGCACAAACAACTAGACATGCTTAAATCATACTTGGGCCATATGTCCATCCCCCGCGTCAACTAAAAACTAACATCTTCCTCATCGCTCATGACGATGATTACCGAGTTGCCACGAACGTCGCCTCTCCCGGGTGGGGTCGGGCGACATCGATGAGTGCGAGAGGGTGTATTCCGGTAACGAGTATGAAAGTGCAACCACTTCCCATGGCGACGGCGCTGCTATCTCGTCCCGAGGTGTAACCAAACAAGAAAAAGAATGCTATATTAACCAACACTGAGTTTTTAAGAAGTTGATATTATACAAATATAAGGCATTTGGCAAAATCCAATTCTCACTCCATTTATGCATGCAAAAAATTCACTCGCAAAAAACATACATGATAACTTTTATCACAAATGCGCAATATAACAAGGGAAGTCCTCACAAGAATAACAGAAATGACTTATCTTCGTGGGCGATTACTACCTTTGAGACCTCCACTCATCTTTTAACAAGTTATAGCAGTCGTTCTTATATTGCCAATGATTCTTCACAATAACTATACAATTCAGCGAAAAGGATCATAAAACTCTTGTTGCAGGCAATGTCTTTATAATGGCTTTCAGCCTTCCACAAACGCACATCTTAACAGGCGACAATGCAATATAAGAAAATTTGAATCGAGTTTTAATCGACTTGAATTTAATCCGCAAATATAAATGTGGCAACCACCTTCTCGCATATTTGTACATGTCGATGTGTCACATTTGCGAGATAATTATCCCGCCACACAACCGATACGACATTTCAAAACCTGCCCGTTCTCCTATATATACAAGCAAGCTTGCGAAAATTTGTAAAAGTGCGAATTATTTCATAAACTTGCTTGAGGGCATAAATTCAACCAAACTTTACTTCTCGATCTCCCGCAATCGTTTTTCTCACCTGCCCACAAATATGCGGTTAAAGATCGAACTAAGTAACCTCTCCGTCGGCCTACTGTAATTAACTTTATCGGAAACGCTCATCTAGACACCATTTTTAAAAAGTAATGCATAATTACCTTTGATCAAAAAAAATCCCTGTACAAAGAGAAACAACTATTTTTACACCGACATTGAATAAAACTTACTGCTCGACCTCTTCAATATTCTCTGATAAACTTAATATTCATACATGTCACATTACGAAACACTGATATGTCTAAAACATCCTCGGCTAAGATATAATGGTTCACTAATTAATTCACTAATTGCCATAACAATGAAAACTGTTGAAAGGTTCCTTAGAACAATTTATCTTTTAGAAAAATGTATAAAAGAGGTTTTAAGCAATTGTAATACATTTTTTTACGTTTTAGCCATAGGCTCTGTATCTAAATGAAGACGTTTTAGGATAAAATGATAAAACACGTTTGCCCTTCCTGTCATAGTTTTTATCATTTTACATGTATTACGCACATTTATGCACCATATTTTAAGTAATGCATACATTTTCATCAAGTTACTCGCTAATTGTCGGTAGCGACGAAAACCGTTAAAGGCCCCTATAAACCGTTTTCACCATCAAAATAAAAGAGAGAAAAAATGTATAAAAGAAGAAGGTCAAGTAATCGTTCAAATACTATTTGCCGTTTTAGCATCAGGTTCTTTATCAAAGCAAAGGACTTTTATATGATATGAAACAGTTTAAGGATAAAATAACTCTTTTGTCATAGAGCTTTTATAATTTTACGTCTATTGAACATAGATAAATTCGCCTAAAACCGGGATTATCAACCAAGGATAAATTTACTCCAAAGGAGTAGAAAGTGTACATGACAGCCTCAATACAATAGGTCTTAGCAGCTGGCATGCGAATGTCCATTTCTTTTCTTAAACCAAGTCATCAGCAACTATATATTTTCCATAATCAGCATATTACTTGCAAACAAAGGCACTTACTTTTTCTTTCTATGCGTCTGCATTAGACATTCCTGATTTTTACATGGCAGTAAAGGGGTATGCGGCGAGCAACATAGAGACAGGGAGGTAAATTATAGAGGAAAGGTTAAAATTACACACCTAAAAAGAAAAAGTGGCAACCGAAGCAATATCTTCATTACTTTTTCCATTAATGGCAAGTAGAAAACATTCGTTTGGGGAAAAAAACGCTTAATGTCATAATAAGGAAGAGAAAAACGTCCTTTTACATAACTCAGAGGAAGAAAAAAAAAGACTTTACTCAAATCCAAGAACGACTGAAATATATATATATACATATGGGTGGAGCATATTTTTTGCAGGTCATGAAAATACAGGGCAAAACCATTAAAACGTTCTCGCATTGCTGTCGTCTTTAACAGAAGACATGTATATTATCAGTAAAATAAGTTTTGTGCAATTGAATACATTTGTCTTTTCTGTAATAATAATACAAAAAGTCAATTTGCTCATTAATACTACTAATGTCTTATTCCTTTAAAGATGTCCTCCTAAACAGTGATGATGCTTTGTCCAATATACAGATGATGGAAGACCTTACACAGACGGCGGAGAATACCGCGACTCGTCACGAGCTATTGGTCTCACCAGCATACTAGGCGAAAAAAAAAAAACAGAAGTACTTGTCTCGACTCCATTCGTGAAGAATTGCTTGGTTAATGAATATTTCGCCTTTAAATTGCACCCTTTTCAGTCATTTGAGCAAGGTAAAGCCCCTTGTTCTAGATAGGCAGAATGACACACCTCTGTGCTGGTCCTCGTAGCACATCCTTCTACACACCTGTTCGTTCCGCTAGTTCACGCAGTCTGTTTCCCCTATCAAACATGCCATACCTTGTTGGTGGATCCTATCCTGGCCCCACCCCCTCGACTATACGAGATGGTCAAGAAAAAAGTAGTGATTTTGATCATAAATGTAGGTATAACATGACTTCACACGGCACTGAATATGTATCATCAAGACTTGATATGTATTTGGCGATGCGTGTAATCATACGAGTATCGAGCTTGGAGGTCCCTTGTGAATAAAACGCAACGATTTTATAAAACCATAAGACAGTAATATTTCTTGATAAGTATTTAAAAATACTAATAACCCATATGGTTGGTTGGAAAGAAGGGCAACAAATTGTCAAAACCATATCTCAGAAACGAATTAGTTGCCAACTAATTCCATCGTTTTACTTCTCTTTCCTCGCAATTCATCTTCCTTTCCGCACACAGATACACGATGATAGGAGATGACTTGCAGTTTTTTCTGAGATGGCACCTCCGACATCGGTTACGGAAGTGTCCTTTGTTGAAAAGAGCATTTACATAGAGGTTTATGGATATTAACCTCATCCGTGTCATTCCATAATCATAGTTTCTCAAAATTTATTACGTAAAAATATGTCATCATTCCTGTATGACAAACCTTGCTTACCTATAACGTCAATAGTTTCATAAAACCTTGTTGTATAACGAAGAAATTAACAACATTACTAAAAAAAAAAAAAAGTTTTAACGTATTTTGCCTCAGAAAGGATTTTCATTCAGCAGATAAACGGTTTGTTATCACTCACCTCTGCGAAAGAGGTGGGTAATAGTGCGAATTATTTATAACAAATAAGGGTGCCTGAGAAAAAGATTTCATTCAGCAGATAAAAATGTTTGTTATCACCCACCTTCGACTTGTTTGTTCAGAGTATATTTCTCCCTGTAATACTAGCTGCGGCTTAAACAAGGCATATTACTATACGTTTATTTCCGCACGCGTCGCACTCAGCGCCGGCGTTGCTGCGCGCGAGAAGTACAAACGCCCGCGACACCGACGGCTCGCGGCGGCTGCGGCGGCTGCGGCGGCTGCGGCGGCGGCGGCGGCGGCGGCGGCGGCGGCGACTGCGGAAAGTAAAGACGCATGCGACGACCGCGGCGGAGGCGGAGGCGGCGGCGGAGGCAGCGGGCGGGCGTCTCGGGGAGGAAGGGCGGCGGGGGATGGACTGGAGTAACTTTTAAGAACCTACTCATTACATTTTCAAATATTTTCACCTTCCTTATGTAGAAATGAAAAACACTTTTATATACAAATAAATCTTGTTGACTACTTTAGTCTTTGATAAAGATTCTTCATAATACCCAATGGCATGAAAAAAGACGCCCAAGAAATCATGTTCAGATGACCCGCTTGCCATTCCAGACCTACTTGTACTCCGTGTTTTACCTTTGAGTAGTAGGCTCTATTCTGCAAGAATCTTGTCAAACCTGCTTTTAATAAATATTACAGTGTTAAAATCACACTCTGAACAGGTAAGTCGACGTGGGAGGTATACGATGACACAGCCGTGGGGTGTCAAACACGCTGCTCGAGGGTCATATCCTCAAGGACGGGCCGCGGGACATTGCTATTTCCAGTCTTACAATCGACCGTTTTACATCTTTTAATTAAGCCAGTCCCTTCGTTATCTAAGAATTATCACTTACACTCTATTATTGTCTCCTACGGCTTTACGTCAACCATATGGTCGTTCCGTCGAGTCGACTCTGGCCCTGCAAACTGTTATATTAGGGTAAAATTTGGCTCCCTGGGGTAAATGAGACTGACATAGACGGTTTATCTATTGATTACAATGCCAAAAATTACTGAAAATAATCTTTTAGGCATCGAAGGGTTATCTACATAAAGTCCATCACCAAAATTTTGTTAAAATATTATCTTTGACATCGAAGGGTAACCTACATAAAGTTCATCAAAAATTTTAAAATTTTTAAAACATTTACATGTTTTTACCCACGAAAATTTGAGAAATACCATGTATTGTAGCAACTAGAGCGCCCCCCGCCCTTCCTCCCGAGACGCCCGCCCGCTGCCTCCGCCGCCGCCTCCGCCTCCGCCGCGGTCGTCGCATGCGTCTTTACTTTCCGCAGTCGCCGCCGCCGCCGCCGCCGCCGCCGCCGCCGCCGCCGCCGCCGCAGCCGCCGCAGCCGCCGCGAGCCGTCGGTGTCGCGGGCGTTTGTACTTCTCGCGCGCAGCAACGCCGGCGCTGAGTGCGACGCGTGCGGAAATAAACGTATAGTAATATGCCTTGTTTAAGCCGCAGCTAGTATTACAGGGAGAAATATACTCTGAACAAACAAGTCGAAGGTGGGTGATAACAAACAGTTTATCTGCTGAATGAAAATTCTTTTTCTCAGGCACCCTTATTTGTTATAAATAATTCACACTATTACCCACCTCTTTCGCAGAGGTGAGTGATAACAAACCGTTTATCTGCTGAATGAAATCCTTTCTGCAGGCAAAATACGTTAAAACTTTTATTTTTTTTTTAGTAATGTTGTTAATTTCTTCGTTATACAACAAGGTTTTATGAAACTATTGACGTTATAGGTAAGCAAGGTTTGTCATACAGGAATGATGACATATTTTTACGTAATAAATTTTGAGAAACTATGATTACGGAATGACTCGGATGAGGTTAATATTCATAAACCTCTATGTAAATGCTCTTTTCAACAAAGGACACTTCCGTAACCGATGTCGGAGGTGCCATCTCAGAAAAAACTGCAAGTCATCTCCTATCATCGTGTATCTGTGTGCGGAAAGGAAGATGAATTGCGAGGAAAGAGAAGTAAAACGATGGAATTAGTTGGCAACTAATTCGTTTCTGAGATATGGTTTTGACAATTTGTTGCCCTTCTTTCCAACCAACCATATGGGTTATTAGTATTTTTAAATACTTATCAAGAAATATTACTGCCTTATGGTTTTATAAAATCGTTGCGTTTTATTCACAAAGGACCTCCAAGCTCGATACTCGTATGATTACACGCATCGCCAAATACATATCAAGTCTTGATGATACATATTCAGTGCCGTGTGAAGTCATGTTATACCTACATTTATGATCAAAATCACTACTTTTTTCTTGACCATCTCGTATAGTCGAGGGGGTGGGGCCAGGATAGGATCCACCAACAAGGTATGGCATGTTTGATAGGGGAAACAGACTGCGTGAACTAGCGGAACGAACAGGTGTGTAGAAGGATGTGCTACGAGGACCAGCAAAGAGGTGTGTCATTCTGCCTATCTAGAACATGGGGCTTTACCTTGCTCAAATGACTGAAAAGGGTGCAATTTAAAGGCGAAATATTCATTAACCAAGCAATTCTTCACGAATGGAGTCGAGACGAGTACTTCTGTTTGTTTTTTTTCGCCTAGTATGCTGGTGAGACCAATAGCTCGTGACGAGTCGCGGTATTCTCCGCCGTCTGTGTAAGGTCTTCCATCATCTGTATATTGGACAAAGCATCATCACTGTTTAGGAGGACATCTTTAAAGGAATAAGACATTAGTAGTATTAATGAGCAAATTGACTTTTTGTATTATTATTACAGAAAAGACAAATGTATTCAATTGCACAAAACTTATTTTACTGATAATATACATGTCTTCTGTTAAAGACGACAGCAATGCGAGAACGTTTTAATGGTTTTGCCCTGTATTTTCATGACCTGCAAAAAATATGCTCCACCCATATGTATATATATATATTTCAGTCGTTCTTGGATTTGAGTAAAGTCTTTTTTTTTCTTCCTCTGAGTTATGTAAAAGGGACGTTTTTCTCTTCCTTATTATGACATTAAGCGTTTTTTTTCCCCAAACAGAATGTTTTCTACTTGCCATTAATGGAAAAAGTAATGAAGATATTGCTTCGGTTGCCACTTTTTCTTTTTAAGTGTGTAATTTTAACCTTTTCTCTATAATTTTCCTCCCCTGTCTCTATGTTGCTCGCCGCATACCCCTTTTACTGTCCATGTAAAAATCAGGAATGTCTAATACGAACCATAGAAAGAAAAAGCCTCATGAAGTGCTTTGTTTGCAAGTAATATGCTGATTATGGAAAATATATAGTGCTGATGACTTCAGGATTTAGAAAAGAAATGGAAATTCGCATGCCAGCTGCTAAGACCTATTGTATTAGAGGCTGTCATGTACACTCTCCTTTGGAGTAAATTTATCCTGATTTGATAATCCCGGTTTTAGGCGAATTTATCTATGTTCAATAGACGTAAAATTATAAAAGCTCTATGACAAAAGAGTTATTTTATCCTTAAACTGTTTCATATCATATAAAGATCCTTTGCTTTGATAAGAACCTGATGCTAAAACGGCAAATAGTATTTGAGCGAATTCTTGACCTTCTTCTTTTATACATTTTTCTCTCTTTTGCTTTGATGGTGAAAACAGTTTATAGGGGCCTTTAACGGTTTTCGTCGCTACGACAATTAGCGAGTAACTTGATGAAAATGTATGCATTACTTAAAATATGGATACAACAAATGTGCGTAATACATGTAAAATGATAAAAACTATGACAGGAAGGGCAAACGTGTTTTATCATTTTATCCTAAAACGTCTTCATTTAGATACAGAGCCTATGGCTAAAACGTAAAAAATGTATTACAATTGCTTAAAACCTCTTTTATACATTTTTCTAAAAGATAAATTGTTCTAAGGAACCTTTCAACAGTTTTCATTGTTATGGCAATTAGTGAATTAATTAGTGAACCATTATATCTTAGCCGAGGATGTTTAGACATATCAGTGTTTCGTAATGTGACATGTATGAATATTAAGTTTATCAGAGAATATTGAAGAGGTCGAGCAGTAAGTTTTATTCAATGTCGGTGTAAAAATAGTTGTTTCTCTTTGTACAGGGATTTTTTTGATCAAAGGTAATTATGCATTACTTTTTAAAAATGGTGTCTAGATGAGTAATTTACGATAAAGTTAATTACAGTAGGCCGACGGAGAGGTTACTTAGTTCGATCTTTAACCGCATATTTGTGGGCAGGTGAGAAAAACGATTGCGGGAGATCGAGAAGTAAAGTTTGGTTGAATTTATGCCCTCAAGCAAGTTTGTAAGAAATAATTCGCACTTTTACAAATTTTCGCAAGCTTGTATATGAGAGAACGGGCAGGTTTTGAAATGTCGTATCGGTTGTGTGGCCAGGATAATTATCTCGCAAATGCGTGAACATCGACATGTACAAATATGCGAGAAGGTGGTTGCCACATTTATATTTGCGGATTAAATTCAAGTCGATTAAACTCGATTCAAATTTTCTTATATTGCATTGTCGCCTGTTGAATCATGCGTTGTGGAAGGCTGAAATATTATAAAGACATTGCTAACGAGGATTTTTATGATCTTTTCTTCAAGATTGTATAGTTATTGTGAAGAATCATTGGCAATATAAGAACGACTGCTATAACTTGTTAAAAAGATGAATGGAATCTCAAGAACAATGATCTTACGAAGATAAGTCATTCTATTATTCTTGTGAGGACTTCCTTGTTATATTGCGCATTTGTGATAAAAGTTATCATGTATGTTTTTGCAGTGAATTTTTTGCATGCATAAATGGAGTGAGAATTGGATTTTGCCAAATGCACCTTATATTTGTATAATATCAACATCTTAAAAACTCAGTGTTGGTTAATATAGCATTCTTTCTTGTTTGGTTACCTCGGGACGAGATAGCGCCGTCGCCATGGGAAGTGGTTGCACTTTCATACTCGTTACCGGAATACACCCTCTCGCACTCATCGATCGCCCGACCCACCCAGGAGAGGCGACGTTGTGACGCTCGGTAATCATCGTCATGAGCGATGAGGAAGATGTTAGTTTTAGTTGACGCGGGGGATGGACATATGGCCCAAGTATGATTTAAGCATGTCTAGTTGTTTGTGCTAGTGTATATTTGAAGATGATAATAAAGGTATATTGAGTACATGGCGATTTTTGTCATCCTTTCCATCGCATTGTATTATTATTATTGGGGTGCATTATATTAAAGCTAAATTTACGTGTTTCAGACACGATGGAGAGAAAGCTAAATATAATTATCAGATCAATACCCATGATCATTTACCTCGCACAACCCCTCCCCCTCAAGATCAATATTCTTAACCCTTATCGCATCCGGAGAGCAGCTAAAGAGTATTTCTTTGCCCTCTTTTGATGACCTGTGGCCACGCAGTATTGGGCGGGCAGGGTGAGGTATGGTTATTGATTATTTCACGCTCATTAGCCATGTCTTTGATCACGCATCTATGGCAACCC
>NC_091580.1:17034559-17037059 GCF_042767895.1 Penaeus vannamei | reverse complement strand
TGAAGGAAGAGGACGGAGGCGAAAGGAGGAGGAAGAGGCTATGGGGAAAAGGAGAGAGAGGAAGGGAGAGAGGAGGAGGAGGGAAGGAGGAGGGGGAGCCAAAAGAGAGAAAGAGAAGAGGAGAGAGGGTAAGGAAGAAAGGAGGAGGAGGAAGAAGATAGGAGGGACAGTGCGAAAGGGAAAAGGAATAAGAGGAAGGGGAAGAGGAGGAGAAGGAGATAAAGGCGGAGGAGAAAGAGGAGTAGTGGAAGGAGGAGGAGGAGGAGGAGGAGGGAAAGGGGGAGAGGAAAAGGAATGGAGAAGGGATCCCAATATGGATTTTTGGATAATACGAAATCTCTGTTGTTCCCCTCTTGTTAGAGCTCTCTCTCTCTCTCTCTTTCTCTCTCTCTTTCCCTTTCTCTCTCTCACTCTCTCTCTCTCTGTCTCTTTCTCCCCCCACCCTCTCTCTCTCTCTCTCTCTCTCTCTCTCTCTCTCTCACTCACTCTCACTCTGTTACTCTCTCTCTATCTATCTATCTCCCTCCCTCTCTCTCATTCTCACTCTCCCCCTCTCCCTCACTCTCTCTCTCTCTTTCCCTCCCCCGCTCTCTCGCTCTCTTTCTCACTCTCTATCTATCTATCTATCTATCTATCTATCTATCTATCTGTCTAGCTATCTATCCTATCTATCTATCTATCTATCTATCTATCCCCCCTCTCTCTCTCTCTCTCTCTCTCTCTCTCTCTCTCTCTCTCTCTCTCTCTCTCTCTCTCTCTCTCTCTCTCTCTCGCTTTCTCTTCTCTCTCTCTCTCTCTTGCTTTCTCTTCTCTCTCTCTCTCTCGCTTTCTCTTCTCTCTCTCTCTCTCTCTCTCTCTCTCTCTCTCTCTCTCTCTCTCTCTCTCTGTCTATCTCTCTCTCTCTCTCTCTCTCTCTCTGTCTCTCTCTCTGTCTCTCTTGCTTTCTCTTCCGTCTCTCTCTCTCTCTTCTCTCTCTCTCTCTCTCTCTCTCTCTCTCTCTCTCTCTCTCTCTCTCTCTCTCTCTCTCTCTCTCTCTCTCTCTCTCTCTCTCTCTCTCTCTCTGCATATATATATATATATATATATATATATATATATATATATATATATATATATATATATATATATATATAAACACATGCATATGATTTTCTGCCTCTCTATCCATCTATCTCTTCTTTCTCCCTCCCTCCTTCCTTCCCTCCCCCTCCCTCCATGTGACTCATGTCATCACTTCCGAACCAAACTCATATTCCTGTGGCTTCGCATAAACACAGGTCAAAATTCCGGTAATGAGTCTGAAATTCTCATTAGCATCGAAATGACGTTGCAAATGTGGGAACTTTTCACCCCCCCCCCCTGCTACCCTACACCACCTTCCTACCAACTCTTTTCCCCCCCCCTACCCCCACCCCCACCCACCCCCTCCACATATTCGCATTCCTAAAGGATTCGCATATTATCCATGCCTTGATTTTTGACTTATGGCTGAACATGCGGGTGTTGTTTTTCTCTCTCTCTCTATCTCTCTCTCACTCTCTTTCCTCTTTCTCTCTCCCTCTCTCCCTCCTCCCCCCCCCCACTCTCTCTCTCTCTCTCTCTCTCTCTCTCTCTCTCTCTCTCTCTCTCTCTCTCTCTCTCTCTCTCTCTCTCTCTCTCTCTCTCTCTCTCTCTCTCTCTGACCAGAGCATGTCCGGTTTTCCTAAAACGCAATGCTGTTCAATGAGCAATGAATAAACATGATATACTAATCATGGTGTGACAGATGCAACGATTATATAGTGCCGTCTATCTGTGAGTGTGGGCGCGTGTTTGTGTGTTTGTGCGAGGGTGTTTGTGTTGGGGCATATAAATAGACACATAAAAACGTAAACTCACACACACATACAGACACACACATACACACAATCACACACACATACACACACAATCACACACACAAGCACACAAACGTAAACTCAGACACACACACACACACACACACATACACACACAAGCGCACGCACAAACAAACAAACACACACATACAGACACACAAACAAACACACACGCACACATGAGAGTTGTCATATCCCTTGCCGTTTACGGGAAAAAACACAAGGCAGGGGGGTTCCATTGTCTCTCATTGAAGGGAGAAAGACACGGTGAGAGAGGGAGGGAGGAGAGGGGGAGAAGGGGAGAGAGAGGGAGAGGGAGGGAGGAGAGGGGGTGAAGGGGAGAGAGGGGGGAGAGGGAGGGAGAAGGGAGAGGGTGGGGGAAGGAGGGAGAAGATTAGAAGGGAAGAAGAGGAGAGAGGGAGGAGAAAGCGAAAAGGGGAGAAGGAAGAGAAGGGGAAGAAAAATATAGAGGAGGAAAGGGAGACCTAGAGAATGTTAGAAGAAAAAAAAGAAAGAAAAATGAAGCGAAAGAAAGAATGAAAAAAATATATGCATATCGATCGAGCAATGTCTCTGGTCTTGATTTGTTTTGTTCTTTCCTTTCTCTCTCTCTCCCTTTTTCT
>NC_091580.1:17012059-17017059 GCF_042767895.1 Penaeus vannamei | reverse complement strand
GAGAGAGAGAGAGAGAGAGAGAGAGAGAGAGAGAGAGAGAGAGAGAGAGAGAGAGAGAGAGAGAGAGAGAGAGAGAGAAAGGGGAGAGTGAGAGAGAGAAAGGGAGAGAGAGAGAGAGAGAGGGAGAGAGAGAGAGAGAGAGAGAGAGAGAGAGAGAGAGAGAGAGAGAGAGAGAGAGAGAGAGAGAGAGAGAGAGAGAGAGAGAGAGAGAGAGAGAGAGAGAGAGAGAGAGAGAGAGAGAGAGAGAGAGAGAGAGAGAGAGAGAGAGAGAGAGAGAGAGAGAGAGAGAGAGAGAGAGAGAGAGAGAGAGAGAGGGAGAGAGAGAGAAAGAGAGAGAGGAGAGAGAGTGAGTGAGAGGGAGGAAGGGAGGGAAAAGGGAGGGAGGGAAAAGGGAGGGAGGGAGGGAGGGAGGGGGAGAGAGAAAGAGGGAGAGAGAGTGAGTGAGAGGGAGGAAAGGATAGGGAGAGAGAGGGGGAGGGGGAAGAGAAAGGGGTAATGAGAAACAGGAGGTGAATAAGAGTTTTAGGAATGGTGGGAAGGAGTGAAAGAGGGAGAGGGAGAGAGAAGGAGAAATGGAGGGAGAAAACACAAAGAGAGAGAGAGAAAAAAAAACAGAAAGACAGATAAACACACACACGTTCGCAATCAAGTGCTACCAAAAATCCCGACCGAAATGCTTCCCACATCCGGAAGAAATCCAATTAGCGGCCTAGGTCTATCCACACAAGTTCTGTTTGATCTACATAATTTCCTTGTAAACGACACACGCCGATAACCAAACGCTTTCTCTCTCTCTCATATTGGGTCAAAGATTTTGTTTAAGGATAAAACCTTTTGCTTTTGACGGCCTCTGATTGAATGGAAAATTGCGGCAATGGATCAACAGGCCTATCCCCCCCCCCCCTATCCCACTTCCTTCCCCCATTTTCTCTTTTTTCGTGTGTTTTATAAATTTTTGGCATTTTTCAAGTTTTTTTTCTCTTAGATTTTCCCTTTCGTCTTATCTTTTTATATTTTTTTTATTCTGAAAAAAAGAAAGAAACAAAAGGAAAAAGCAATAAATAAATAAAGAAAGAAAGAAATGAAACGAGAGAGAGAGAAATAGAAAGATAGAAAGAAGGAAATGAAACGAGAGAGAGAGAGAGAGAAATAGAAAAAAGTAAGAAAGAAATGAAACGAGAGAGAGAGAAATGGAAAGAGAAAAACAAAGGAAAATAAAGAGAAAAAGAAGAAAGCTCTCCCGTTTGATCAAAACCCAAAGGCGTGTAAACAAACCAAATTATCCCTTTGCAACGAACTTCACAAAGAAGAAAAAAAGACGAAATGTTTTCTGACAAACGGGAGCGAGAATTATAAAGATGAAAAAACAAAGAAAATAAACCGTCGATTCCATTAATCAAAGCTAAAGCCATGTAACAGAAAGGAAGTACCCTGAGGGAGGTCCCAGAGGGGGGGGGGGGGTCGGAGAGCGGGTTCGGCCGGAGGGAAAAAGGGGCGGGGGTGGGGGGACTACCAAGGGGTGCTACCAGAAGGGAGTCAAAGAGGGGTTACCAGGGAGAAGTAGGGGTTCAAGGGGAGTTACCAAGGGGGTAGGGGGTTGGGGGTTACTAAGTGGGAGTAGGGGTCCTTGAGGAGTTGCCACAGTGTTCAAAAGGAGTTACCAGGGGGGGGGTTCAACAAGGGGTTATCCAGGGGAGTAGACGCCAAAGAGGGGTTACCAGAGGGAGCAGGGGTCGATGAGGGGTTACAAAGGAAGGGAGTCAAAGGGGGGTTTCCAGGGAGAGAGTAGACGCCTAAAAGGTGGTTACCAAGGGCGGTCCAAGAAGGGTTAAAGAGGGTTTTTGAGAGTTGATCAAAAAGAGGTTCCCAGGAGGGAGAATAAGAGCGGTTGCCAAGGGGTTTCAGGATGGGTTTCCAGGGGGAGTGAAGGTTTCTAAGGGGTTTCCAAGGGGAGTAAGGGTTTCTCAGTGGTTTCTAGCGGGAGTCAGGGTTCCTAAGGGGCTTCCAGGGACTCCGAAGCATGGCTGCCAGAATATAAGAGCCCAGGAGCTGTTACCAAAATGAAAAGAGCATAAATCCAAGAGGGGGATTTCCCAAGGCAGGGTCCCAGGGGGGCTTCCTCTCGTGACAGCGCCAGGCCCCCGAGGCATCTCATCTCCGCCCAGGTCACGTGACGCGGCATCCCCAACACAGGCGCACAATTACATGGTCGCGTGCGGGAGGGAGGGTGCGATGCGACGATATCCAGGGTCGATGACAGACGGAAGTTTGCATCAAAGTGATACGTTAATGGAGTTAATGGGGGAAAGTGCGATGGGTGGGATGGAAAGGGGAGGAGGAGGAGGGGGGGAGGAGGAAAAGGAGGAGGAGGAAGAGGGGAGGGGACGAGGAGAAGGGGGAAGAGGAGAAGGAGGAGGAAGGGGAGGGGGAGGAAGAAGAAGAGGAGGAGGAGGAGGGGAAGTAGGAAGAGGAGGAGAGGGGGGAGAAGGAGGAGGACGGCGACGACGACGACGACAAGGAAAAGGGGGAGGAGGAGGAGGAAGACGACGAGAGAAGGGGGAGGGGGAGAGAGGAAATGAGAAAAGAGCATAGAAAAGAGGGAGAGGGTCATTGAGGTACAGAATTCGATGATTTCAAGTGAAGAAAAGCTTTATTTTTCTCTCTCTTTCTTTTTCACGGGAAGAGGATTGCTAATGAAGGATATCATTCATCTAGAGTTTTATCTCTCTCTTTCTTTCTTTCGTTCGTTATTGAAAAGAATTTTAGTGACATATAGACGATACCTAAAAGTCGATACGAAATTGTGTATATGTATCTCTATATCAATCTTATTCATGAGCCTATTAATGTACTCATTATTAAGCTAATGAATAAAACTGATTCATGAGATCCTAATGAAAATTGACATCTCATCCTTATCTATAGAAGAACTGAAAAAAATTCATGAGAACTACAAATCAATGACAAAACACATGATTTAAGAAACATCACTCGAGAGAGATGAGAAACAAAACAAAACTTCAACGAAATCAAGAACAAAAACAACAAACACGACGAAAATGAACAATGAATAAGCAACACGAAAAGGAGATAAGGCACGTGGACAATAGAAGGGTAAACAGAGAGAAACGAAGATAAGGATGACAGTCTCAAGGGAGGTGGCAGGAAGGAAGTGAGAGACAGAGACAGAGAAAGTGAATCTATTCTTGGGAATATATGCATATATGTGTAAAGATTAATGAACAAATAGATAGATAGACACGTAGATAGACAACAAGAGAGAACGAGAGAGAGAGAGAGGGGGGAGAACGGGAGAACAGGAGAGAGAAGGAGGGAGGGAGGGAGGGAGGGAGGGAGGGAGGGAGGGAGGGAGGGAGGGAGGGAGGGAGGGAGGGAGGGAGGGAGGGAGGGAGGGAGGGAGGGAGGGAGGGAGAGAGAGAGAGAGAGAGAGAGAGAGAGAGAGAGAGAGAGAGAGAGAGAGAGAGAGAGAGAGAGAGAGAGAGAGAGAGAGACGGAGACAGAGAAGATATATCTATCCGTGGGATTATATATATATATATAGGTATAAAGATTAATGAGCACATTGATAGATAAACAAGTAGATAGACAGCGAGAAAGACAGAGAGAGAGAGAGAGAGAGAGAGAGAGAGAGAGAGAGAGAGAGAGAGAGAGAGAGAGAGAGAGAGAGAGAGAGAGAGAGAGAGAGAGAATTTGGAAATACCTAGAACGTGATTTCATGGTTTAGAACAGAAGTGGAAGTTTTCAAAAGACCCCCCCCGAAAAATCTTATCACCTCGGCTGAAGCAAATTCTAAAACCATCTATCATGTTTGACAATCCTTTCTTGTACTAACGACAGACACATTTACTCTGATTGAATATTTATGGAAATGGTAAACTGCAGACAATACACGATTATGGAATTTTATGAAAACCCTCATATAACAGAGAAAAATATAGTTCCCACCTGTTATGGCAACATTCCTAAGAGCCACAAATCAGAGTTTACATTGGCCCTTCCTTTTTCCTTCTTCTTCCACCTTCTTATTCGTCTTTTTTCCTCTCGCCTTTTCTCTGCAGACTGTCTTCCACATTTTTCTCTTTCGCCTTCATCTCTCCCGCTTTCCTGCTACTTCTTTTTTTTATTTATTTATTTTTTTTACTCTCTCTCTCTCTCTCTCTCTCTCTCTCTCTCTCTATCTATCTATCTATCTATCTATCCATCTCTCCTCTCTTTTTTTTTCTCTCTCTCTTTCTCTCTCTCTCTCTCTCTCTCTCTCTCTCTCTCTCTCTCTCTCTCTCTGTCCACTGTCCACTCTCTCTCTCTCTCTCTCTCTCTCTCTCTCTCTCTCTCTCTCTCTCTCTCTTTCCTCTTCTCTCTCGCCTCCCCCTCTTCCCCCTCCCTCCCCTCCCTGCCCCCCGTCCTCCAGCCACCCGTCTCGACAAACACTTTATTCCCCGGCATTTCCCACTCGGCCCTCTCTCCTGTCGGGGCGGATCTCGAACTCGCTAATTCTTCCCTTAATACCCTGCTAAGCCCTGTCCCAGCCACCCTGCCAGCCCCACCCAAACCTCCCTACCCCCCAGGCTCTTTCTCCACTTATTCTCCCTCCCTCGTTCCTTCTCCCTCTTCCCCCTCACTCCCTCATCTATTTGCCTCTATCCAAGTTTTCTGCCTTCTCTTGTACTTCTCTCCTCTTTGTCTACTCTCCTTTCACCTTTCCTCTCTCCTCTTCGCCCATTCCCCTTTCCTCGTCTGTTTCCTCGTCTCTCTTACCTCCTTTTCTCAACCCCATTCTTTCTCCCTCCTTTTCGTTCATTCTCTCTTCTCATTCTTCTCCTTCCCTCTTCCGCCTCCCCTCTCACCTGTCCCTCCTCCCCACGCAGTCGCCCTTCCCCTCCCCATACCCCCCCCCCCCCCCTCGTAAGTCACCTGTTGAACCTCGACTGACGCGTGACTCAGGCCGTAAGAAGCGGCTTTTCGTTAAGTCCTGTGGAATT
>NC_091580.1:17004559-17007059 GCF_042767895.1 Penaeus vannamei | reverse complement strand
TCATACGATAACACAGAAATAAGAAAACGAAGGCGAAAATTTCACAAGAGAGCCAAGGAAATAGATCCATAATCCTCCTTAGCAAGTACCTGCCGTTTCTGTGCGACAGGTATAGAAAACGAGGCGACGACTCTCGCACGTACGTGATACATTCCCTTAAGGATTATGTGTTTATTTATTTATTCATTTATTTAGGTTTTATTTTTGTAGATTTTAGTCTGCAGATTTCACTTTTTAGTATTTTGTTTGATTTGTCTGTATTTGACAGATATTTTAATATTCTATATTAGATGTTTTGGGAATGACAGCATTACACAGATGTATGAGGGATATGGTAATTATATATACGCAGTGCAAGTGTGTGTGAGAGAGCCCGTGCGTTTATATGCATATGAATGTGTATCTACCCCATCAAATATATGCTCACAAACACATAATTACACTCCCCATACAGTTACAAACACAATACACCCACTAACAACCCAGCTGTATCCCCACAACACGCAGGCGACTCCATACAGATTTCCCCAAAGTTCAGTTAAGGTGTTTGTTATTGTTAGGGCATCAGCTGACCGCGCGCAAGCCGATGTTTGTTTGTTCGTCGCGGCTTCGACAACAAGGGCTAATTATCGCGTCTCGACCTGCATCTGGGATAGAAAACGGCGGTGGAGGCGGGACTTTGCGAAACGCGTTTGGTGTTACGGTTATTATCAATATTGTTATCAATGTTCTCGTTGTTATTAGTATTATGGAAAATAGTAGAGATAGCAGAGCTGCAACGTTTCATTTGCCATTATCACAGCTCATGTTAACGTTATCAGCATCATTATTATTATTGTTGTTTTTGTTGTTGTTGTTGTTGTTGTTGTTGTTGTTGTTGTTGTTGTTGTTGTGTTGTTGTTGTTGTTGTTGTTGTTATTATTATTATCATTATTATCATTATCATTATAATTATTATTATTGTTGGTGGTGTTGCTGTCGTAGTCGTCGTTGTTGTTTTGCCATCATTATTGTCACTATTATTGTTGTTGTTATTGTTATTATCATCATCATTATCATTATTTTTATCATTATTGATATCATCATCATCAACAACATTACCATTATCATTGTTATTATCATTACTATTATTATAATTATCATTCATATTGTTGTTATCACTGTTATGATTATTATCATTATTGATATTATTATCATCAACATCATCATAATCATTGTTTTCGTTATCATCATTGCCAAATCATCATTATTATTATTGTGGCTATCACCAATGCTATTGCAAGCACTACTATCACTGTTATTACTATTATCCTTATTGTCAATTTTGTCATTATTACAGCCTCAGCTTCAGTTGTGCAAAACATTGAAATCAGTTCTACTGTATATAAAACGTATAATTATATAGGCTTTCATATCTGGATACGTATGCTGTCAAAAATGCGTAATTTGGAGTGCAGATTAACACAGACAGATTAGCGAAACTATACCAGGAAAATAGATAGATAGATAGATAGATAGATCAAGAGACAGATAGATGCATATGCAGATAAATAGATGGATAGATAAACAGACAGAAAGAGATTAAGAGACACATATATGAATATATAGACAGACATAGATAAATAGACTCACAGATAGATAGATAGGCACGTGAATAGAATAGGTAAAATAAATATAAACACCAAAAAAGTAAGTAAAAAACACACATGCACCAACTGCCTCATGTATCCATCCATCTATCCATCCATCCATCTAACTCCACCACCCCCACCCCCACCCCCTCCCCCCCAATGATAATATGTATGCAAATTAATCCTCATTTACGGGGAAAAGGTTATTAACACCCAGAGGCTACGGCGCTCTGGAATTACGCATTGGGAAGAGAGTCTCGCCGAGCAGAAAAATGAAGTCATTAGCGAAGCGGAGAAGAAGAGAGAAATTAGAATAAAAAGGGATAGGAGTGTCGTGTTCGAGAATTGGGTGGTGGGTTTGTGGTGGGTGTGGGGAGGGGGGGTGTGTGGATGAGGAGGATGGTGAGGGTGGTATGACAGTGATGATGATAATATTAATGATGATAATGATAATATTAATAATAATAACGATAATAATGATAACAATAATAGTAACGATAATAACGTTATTAGTAACGATAATAATAATAATAGTAATGGTAATGAAAATGATACTACTAATAATGATAATGATAATAATAACGATAATGATTATAACAACAGAAATAACAACACTACTAATAACAACAATGATAATAATAATGGTAATAAAAGTAAAAATAACAGCAAAGGCAATATTAATAGCAATAATGATAAGAATTATGATAATAGTAACAGTAGGAATGATAATGACAACTTGATGATGATAATGAAATTTGTGATGAAATTAATAAAAATGACGAAAACAGTAAGAACGATATTAACAACAATACATGAAATCACCAAAACAAGAACAGTACAAACAACAGCATAACTCTAGCACAAGGAAA
>NC_091580.1:16984559-16987059 GCF_042767895.1 Penaeus vannamei | reverse complement strand
CATTAATAATGATAATGATAGCAATAACAATATCATTAATAATAATAATGATAAAATTAATAATAATAGTAATAATAATAATTATAACAATGATAATGATAACAACAACAACAATAAAATTAATGATGTTAATAATAATAGTAATAGTAATAGTTATAATAATAGTAATAAAGATAATAACAATGATAATAAGTCAAGATAATAATGATAAAGATAATTTGAAATAATAGTAGGTAGAAGTTGGAATAAGTATACCAACAGTTACAACAACAATAATACACGTAACAATAGCAATAATAACAATAACAGTAAAATGATAATCATAATGATATTTTTATAATGATAATAACGATAATTAAGATGATGATAACAGCAATAAGAATGATAAAAGAATGATAATGGCAAGAATAACAGCATTAATAACTATAATAATTATTGTAATAATAATCATAACGATAATATTATTAATAACAATCATGACGATAATAATAATGATAATAACAAAATGCTAACATTGACAGTACGACAAAGATAGAATAGGCCAAGCACCCCTTTCTCCCTCCACCCCCCCTCCCACCCCCCCCACCCCCCCTCTCATAAACCCCTCCCCCTCCCTCAACCCCTTACCCCTTAGAACCCCCTTTGCCATAACCACGTACCTCCCTGCCCTTTATATCTAAGGCAATCTTACCGTGGAGATTTTTTTCATAATTACTGAATAGAATAACCCGGTCGTTGGCTCTTAGATCGTCGATACGAAAACCGCACATTTCTCCAGAGAATTAATTTTCATCGATAACGTGAAGCTTCGGTTATTAATTTGATGGCAGCCGGTCGAGATTTTAATCGGTTTGGGACGGTTATGGTTTCTCTTTTTGTGCTTATTATTCATGTAGCTTCTTTTTTTTTTCTTTTTTTGAAGGGGGGATAATGTTTACTCTGTATGTATGTATGTATGTATGTATGTATGTATGTGTGTGTGTGTGTGTGTGTATGTATGTATGTATGTATGTATGTATGTATGTATGTGTGTGTGTGTATGTATGTATGTATTCATGTATATATGCACGTATGTATTTATGTGTTTGGATGTATGATTGCATGTAAGTCTGTATGTATATATAAGCATGTATGTGTGTTTTTTATATGTATGTATCTATTACTGTATGTATGTTTATTTCATGTACATATGTATGTATGTATGTTTATTTTCATGTATATATATGTATGTTAATTTTCATGTATATATATGTATGTTTATTTTCAAGTATATATATATGCATGTTTATTTTCATGTATATATGTTTGTAAGTTTATTTTCATGTATATATGTATGTAAGTTAATTTTCATGTATATATGTATATATTTGTTCCTGTATGAAATTAATGTAAATTTTCTTATTTACTTCTAAGCCAATTGGTCTACTATATCTATCTGCCTATCTGTTTGTCTTCACGTTTATCTACAAAATCTATCGATCTCCCTCTCTGTCCTCTTATCAATATCTTACCTACCTGCCTGTCTCCCCGCTGCGCCAGCCTGCCTTTCTGCTCATATACGCACCTATTTACCTATTTAAACTATCACACTATCTTTACACGAACGCAAACGCACAGTTCCCAAGGGTACAGTACGCCTTGTGTATCGGGAGAGAGAGAGAGAGAGAGAGAGAGAGAGAGAGAGAGACCGAGAAACTATGACAACAGAAATAGACTGTTTGCCTTTCTCTCCACCTCCCCTGCCTCTATTTGCTTCTGGCTTTCTCCGTTTATGGCTCTGTCTCTGTGTGCGTCTGTCTGTCTCCGTCTCCGTCTCTGTCTCTGTCCCTGTCTCTGTTTCTGTTTCTGTTTCTGTTTCTCTCTCTCTCTCTCTCTCTCTCTCTCTCTCTCTCTCTCTCTCTCTCTCCTTTCACTTCATCCGTCCTTTCCTCTTTAAATTCTCTCCTCTCCATCTGTCTCTCTTTTCTTCTCCTTTCCTCGTACCTCCTTTCTTCTCACGCTTTCCGTCTCTTCTTTCGTCCTCCCCCTCCTTTGCTATTCTCCACCCTCTACCCTCTTCCGTTTCCCTCCACTCTACCCTCCCTTTTCACCCCCTCCCTGTCTCTGTCTCTGTCTCTGTTTCTGTTTCTGTTTCTGTTTCTGTTTCTGTCTGTCTGTCTGTCTGTCTGTCTCTCTCTCTCTCTCTCTCTCTCTCTCTCTCTCTCTCTCTCTCTCTCTCTCTCTCTCTCTCTCTCTCTCTCCTTTCACTTCATCCGTCCTTTCCTCTTTACAATTCTCTCCTCTCCATCTGTCTCTCTTTTCTTCTCCTTTCCTCGTACCCCCTTTCTTCTCACGCTTTCCGCTTCTTCTTTCGTCCTCCCCCTCCCTTCCTCTTCTCCACCCTCTACCCTCTTCCGTTTCCCTCCACTCTACCCTCCCTTTTCACCCCCTCCCATTCGCTTCTTCGCCCTTCCCTCAATCCTCTCTCTGCATTCTTCTTTATGTTCACCCCATCTCCCTT
>NC_091580.1:16962059-16979559 GCF_042767895.1 Penaeus vannamei | reverse complement strand
GAAGGAAATTAAGATACAAACCGTATTCTCCAATGCAGGGAGGGAGTAGATCATTAAAGAAAATTTCAAGATGACGAAAAAATGGAGAGTGAAATTGAGGGTTTGTGGTCAGCCATAGGAAGAAAGGGTGAGGTGAAATTAATCAAATTAATAGCGGTGGTTTTGAGCGCAGGTAAGGAGACAGTCATTAGGAATCGAAGTAGCTGGAGTTACGCAGGTAATTAGGTTAAATTGCCCTAATGACGGTGTGGGAAGGGCAGTGATAATCGGGAGTAAAGTTACGAGTTTGTGAAAGATTGTGGAGTCGAGACAGGGTACAGGGGTATCTCTCTCTCTCTCTCTCTCTCTCTCTCTCTCTCTCTCTCTCTCTCTCTCTCTCTCTCTATCTATCTATCTATCTATCTATCTATCTATCTATCTATCTATCTATCTCTCTCTCTCTCTCTCTCTCTCTCTCATTCTCGGTCTCATTCTCGCTCTCTCTCTCTCTCTCTCTCTCTCTCTCTCTCTCTCTCTCTCTCTCTCTCTCTCTCTCTCTCTCTCTCTCTCATCTATCTATCTATCTATCTTTCTCTCTCTATCTTTCTCTCTCTCTCTCTCTCTCTCTCTCTCTCTCTCTCTCTCTCTCTCTCTCTCTCTCTCTCTCTCTCTCTCTCTCTATCTCTCTATCTCTCTATATTTCTCTCTCTCTCTCTCTCTCTCTCTCTCTCTCTGTCTCTCTCTCTCTTTCTCTCTCTCTCACTTTCTCTCACTCACTCTCCTCTATCTTTCTCACTCTCTCTCTTTCTCTCTCTCTCTCGCTTTCGCTCTCGCTCTCTCGCTCTTTCTTTCTCTCTCTCTCTCTCTCTCTCTCTCTCTCTCTCTCTCTCTCTCTCTCTCTCTCTCTCTCTCTCTCTCTCTCTATCTATCTATCTATCTATCTATCTCTCTCTCTCTCTGTCTCTATCTCTCTCTCTGTCTCTCTCTCTCTCTCTCTCTCTCTCTCTCTCTCTCTCTCTCTCTCTCTCTCTCTCTTTCGTACCTGCGACCGATTCCAAATCACTGCTGTTCTGTCTCGGGGCAAATTGGCTTTAATGGCCTTCTGTCAAAATAATTTTAATCTGTTTTAGTAACTGAGTTCAAGTGACATTCCAGTTGCTTTGGGATTTTATACATCGTATCGTTTATCGCAGTTCTTTCAAATATTTGCAAGGATAAGTTCAAATCCACGCACAAATAAACAAATAAGCACACACACACACACACACACACACACACACACACACACACACACACACACACACACACACACACACACACACACACACACACACATATATATATATATATATATATATATATATATATATATATATATATATATATATATATATATAAAAGACAAGAGGTTCCAGATTCAAAACAAGCCTACTTAAGCATGCAAAATACAGGAACAACAGGACTTCCCGCGTGTTGACACGAAAGCATCTCAAGGAAGCCATTAAGCTCTCAGCGAAAGCACGAGTCCTGCTAAACTTCACAAAGGAATGCAATGGCGGCCGTTATATCTTTAGTAAAATGCTTGTGCACTCGGGACGCTGGAGAATCTGCGGTATTGTGTGTAACTCCAGGAATTGCATATATTCAGTCTATGATGTTTTTTGTGCGTTAGATAAAATCACTTCTTTACATCTGTTTTAAGTTAATCACAGCTGTATCTCTACCTCCCCCCCCACCCCCGCCCCCCACGATAAGGGTCGGCCTTCACGTCGAACCCCGCTTGCGTAAACAGATGCCAACAGAAAACGGGATTATATGAGGGAAAACTCAAAGAAATTTAAAGCATATAAATCAGTAGAGAAAGGCATTTAAAGGCTCGGCTAATGATTAGACGGGAAGCCAAAAACACTAAATCTGGTATGTTATTGGTAAGAGAAAATAATGAAAAAAAGTTTGGAATATTTCTCCAAGTCGTAACTCAACATTTAAATCTTTAACACACAACCGTAAAGTCAATTACTTGTAATTTGTGGGTTAGACTCGAGGTACTGAAACTAAGATGCAATATAATATGACTTTTTCTTTTAGACTTTATTTCCTTTGTAAATAACTTCTTTCGAACTTTGCAAAAGAATTAAGCCAAGTTGCAGGAACAGGCGAATGGGGAAGCGATCCGTTGTGTTGTTTATATTTTTATTTATTTTCTTCCGGAGTTTGGTAAGGTTTGCGCTTTTTACGGACGAAGATGACGTAAAATATTTGGCATTATATTGAGAAGTATTGGGGTTAATGTCCAAGAAATTTTTATTTTTATTATTATATTGCTGTGTGTAGCTGTTGTTTGGTAAATTTGCTGGTATTATTATTGTTAAGGATATTATTAAAACCAATTCATTTTTATGATTATTTTCATTAATGATGCTGCTTCTACTGCTACTATTAAGCTGCGTACTACTATTACGCCTAATATTACTACTGTTGCTACTACTACTATTACTACGACTATAATTATGGAAAATATTAATAACTATCACCTTATCTAATTATTATCTGATGTCATTAATATTTCTGATATTTTGCAAACAAAACTTAGCCACTTTCGGTTTTTATGCGAGATCCAGGAAGCTATAAAATTCCTGTACCATCCAGCCCTATAATTGATTCTATTACAACATTCTTTTCCTTTCTTACACGTAAAAGGAAATGAGGAGGGGGGGATGGGGAAGGCAAAAGGGGGGGAGAGGAGGAGGAAGAGGCAGAGGGTGGGGGAAGGAAGAGAAGGAAAGGTGGAGAGGGCAGAACAGGAATACGGAGAAGGAGAAGGGAAAATAATGAAAAAACGCAGGAAGGAGGAACGAAGAGGAATACAAAGGAGGGGAAGGGGAAAAGGACAAGGGAAGTAAGGAAGAGGAGGAGAAGGAGAAAAAGGAGTCGGGGGAAAGATGAATAATAATAAGATAGAGATAGAGGAGAAGGAGGAGGAAAATGAGAAGGAGAAAAAAGAGAAGGAGGAAGAGTAATAATAATAAGGAGGAGGAGATCTAATTAATGCCCACGACCAAAAAGCTAATAGGTATAATGGCGAGTAGCACAGGAATGCCCCTCGCCATGCCCATCCCACTAACTTTTGGTATTTGCGGAAAGGGGGCGGGGGGGGGGGGGAATCCCGAAGAACTTTTCTTTCTTTCTCCCCCCTCCCCCTCCCTCCCCCTCCTTGCTATTCTCCTCCAGGAGCGAACTAATCAAAGAATAACGGCCTATATTTCTTTTTCCTCTTTCTTTCTCTTTCTTCTTTACTTTTTTGTAAGAAATATTTCCTGGCGTTGCTGCCTCTTCCTCCCCCCCCTGCTATTACTACTACGACTACTACTGCTATTGCTGCTCCTCCTCTTCCTTATCCACCCCTCCACCTCCTCCTCCTTTCTCTTCTTCCTCCCGCCTCCTCTTTCCCCATCCCCCTACTCCTTTTCTTCCTCCCCCTACTCCTTTTCTTCCTCCCCCTTCCCCTCTCCTCCACTTCCTCCCCTCTTCCCCCATCTGTTCCTCCCCCCTCCTCCTCCTCTTCCTCCTCTCCTCTCCTTTCTACCTCGAGCCAGATATTAGCATGTGGGACGAGGGCCGTTCTTTTTAAACTTTACCAATTAAGCAGGGAGGTGTTGCATGGGCTCAACGTGGCGGCATGAGGAGAGCCCCTTCCTCGCTGGCTGTCTCTCTCGCTCTCTTTCTCTTTTCCTCGATCTTTTTTTTCTTGCTTTCTTTCGCTTGATTTTGGTCTCTCTCTTGCTCTCTCTGCTTCGGTCTCTCTCTCTCTCTCTCTCTCTCTCTCTCTCTCTCTCTCTCTCTCTCTCTCTCTCTCTCTCTCTCTCTCTCTCTCTCTCTCTGCCTCGGTCTCTCCTCTCTCTCTCTCTCTTTCTCTTTCTCTCTCTCTCTCTCTCTCTCTCTCTCTCTCTCTCTCTCTCTCTCTCTCTCTCTCTTCTCTCTCTCTCTCTCTCTGTCTCTCTCTCTCTCTCAGTCCCTCTCACTCCCTCCCTCTCTCTCTCTCCCTCTCTCCTCCTCCTCCTCTCCCTCTCTCTCCCTTCCCCACTCTCCCTCTCTCTCCCTTCCCCACTCTCCCTCTCTCTCCCTCTCTCTCCCTCCCCCTCTCCCTCTCTCCCTCTCTGTGTTCCTCTCCCTCTGCCTTTCCTTCTCCTTCTCCAGTTTTCCCAATTCTTCTCCACCGTATCCAAATATATGCGTAGTTGGGTGGAGCGCATTTTAAACGCCGGGTGTTCGGAGCGGTTTGTGTGACGGGCAGATGTCATGGGACTTCTTTCTTATCTGGCCATCCCGTAGACAACAATTATGGTAGTGACAGATAGCCGAAACGTATATTAAAACAGGGCGGGTAGTTTCACCGTGGATCCAGAGATATTGTGGATGTTGATGTCGCCCGTGATTAGAATCGCATTTGCTTCACCGGGTAGCAGCTCCGTCGTTTGTCAGTCAACGAGAGCGAAATTTCGCCATTTGTCAAAGGTTGCTTAGAAAAAGAGTCGTTTACGCGCCAATTATCTTTAAACTTTTTCCTGTCGGTTAAAACAGTTAAAAAAAAAAAGTTATTGTTCTTCGGTAATGAGATCACTTCCAGCGTATAATAGAATTGGAATGATCTATTACTACTACACACGTTTAGTAATGAGAGTAGGGTAGCTTCACCGGGTTATTTTGACCGTGAGAGATGGGTTAGCTTCACCGTGGATCCCCCGCAGGACGCCAGACAGCTGACGTCGTGTAAGCAGAGACCGCCGACCCAAACGATGTTAAACATTAATTTGGCCAGATATCGCGGGTTATTCGTTTTTTCGCTCTCTCTTACCTATTTTTCATTATTTATTTCTTCCATTTTGTTTTGTATTTTTTGTGTGAGGTAACTTAGATTTGTTTTCTTCGTTGGGTAATTCTATTTTTGTTTAATTTGAGGTTTGTTATTTGCCGATTTTGGAAACAAGGTTGGGAATCTCTCTCTCTCTCTCTCTCTCTCTCTCTCTCTCTCTCTCTCTCTCTCTCTCTCTCTCTCTCTCTCTCTCTCTCTCTCTCTCTCTCTCTCTCATATCCCCTTTCCCATCCTCTTCCTCCTTCCCTACTTCATTTCCTTCTCTTTCTTTCTTCCTTTCTTTCCTCCCTCCCACCATCCTCTCTTATCTCACTTCCCTACCTACAGTATCGTTTCCAGCTACCTCTCCCCTTCCCCCTCCACCCCCCCCCCCCCCTCCCTACCCCTTACAAGCCCTCCTTACCTCCCCCCTTATCTCCGGCAGGTCGTGGGAACGGGTGACGACTGTGACAGGGTGTGGAGGTGTCACACGACCCTGTCATCCCCTCCCTGCCTGCCTGCCTGTCACTCCCTGTCTCGTCTGGGCTTCCTGTACCCCCCCTTCCCCTCACCCCTGCCCTCCTCTCTCCCTGCCACGCCCTCGTGTCCGTCGGCCGGATCATGTGACCTGGTGCGCGTGTAAGGGGTAGGGGGGTAGGGAGGGGGAGGGAGGAGGGAAGGGAAAGGGAAAGGGAGAGATAGGAGGCAGAGAGGGGTGGGAATGGGGGGAAGAGGAGAGAGGGGAAGGTTGGGTAGGGAAAGGGAGGAGGAAAAGAAGGAGGGGAGAAGGAGAAGGGATAAGGATAGGAAAAAGAAGGAGGAGGGAGGCAGGCCGATAGGAATGGAGAGAAAGAGGAGGAGGAAGTGAGAGGAAGGAGAGGTGAGGGAGAAAAGCAGTGGGTTGGGGGTGAAGGTGGGGAAAGGGGAGGGCGACCGTGGGGTAAAGAGTTAAAGACAGAAAGGGAAGGAATGAATAGGTTAAAGTGAATGTGCCATGTACGTATGTGTGAATATATCCATGATTACATCCATAAAAATGTACCTACGTGTTTTTCAAGAAATATTTGATATTTGATAATTTGGAGCGCTTAATGTGAAATGTAATGATCGGGTGAAGAATGACACGAAATTAAGGTTAATGAACTTACAAAATTAAACACGAAACGCAGATGAACTGTGATGCAATATCCTATTATCATTAATAGGATATTGCAGACCCAGTCATGAGATAAATGTCTTTTTTATATTAAAAAAAGTTTTCGATGATCTTTATGTAAGAGAGAGACAGATAGACAGACAGAGACAGCGAGAGAGAGAGAGAGAGAGAGAGAGAAGAAGAAGAGAGAAAGAAGAAGAAGAAGAAGAAGAAGAGAGAGAGAGAGAGAGAGAGAGAGAGAGAGAGAGAGAGAAAGAAAGAAAGAAAGAATGAGAGAGAGAGAAGGGAAATATCCCGATTACCATCTCTCGTGGGAGGTAGACAAGGCAAGGCAATGCAGAAGCCAAGATAACCAAAGCGATAAGGCCAAATACAGATAATGACGAAGAAGCAAAAAAGAGAAAGAAAATGTAAATGTTAAGACGAGGCAGCCAAAAGGTAAAAGGAATTAGGCATAAAATCCACTTATTTGCTGAAACTAAATACTACTGCACCATATATTAACAATGAAATTAATAGATGAAATGAAATAAGATAATATTGACAGTAAGGGACCCCCTCCCCTCAAAAAAATCTTGTACTCAAAAAAGAGTATAACAAAATAAAACGAAAAAGAAAAGAAAAGACAGCATCTCCTGCTCCTAATTTTTATTCTATAAAAAAGAAATAAACGAAAAACAGAAGAAAAGTCAAAGAAAATCTTCCTCATTCCCACACACTCCAGTACACAGGCGGCCATAATATATGCTCATGGCCAGGGATTAGCGAATCGTGTCAGACATCAAGATCAGTCTCGTCCCACAGAGATTAGACTCCTATCGATCACTAATTCGGGATTGGATCTGCTCTCGGAAGGCGATAATCCCACGTGTAGGATTCGGATGCTTAGGGAGGGAGACGAAGACGCGCTGTGGATGGGGTGCTTAGGGAGGGAGGGGGGGAGAGGTAGGGGGGTAGACTGATTGTTCTTGGTTTCATTGTCTTTGTGGAATTAGTTGATTTATTATTATTATTATTGTTATTATTATTATTAATATTATTATTATTATTATACTTTTTTTTTTGGGGGGGGAGTTGTTTTGGGCTGAATGTTTTTATTTATTTTATTTATTTTTTACTTGCTTTGGCTTACTTTTTAGTGGGATTCTTATTATGGTTTTGGGTGAGTGGGAAAATGGGATTTATTTAAGACATTATCCATTATGGGAATGGAGAGGGAGGGAGGGAGGGAGAGAGGGAGAGAGGGAGAGAGGGAGAGGGAGAGGGAGAGGGAGAGAGGGAGAGAGGGAGAGAGGGAGAGGGAGAGGGAGAGGGAGAGGGAGAGGGAGAGGGAGAGGGAGAGGGAGAGGGAGAGGGAGAGGGAGAGGGAGAGGGAGAGGGAGAGGGAGAGGGAGAGGGAGAGGGAGAGGGAGAGGAAGAGAGAGAGAGAGAGAGAGAGAGAGAGAGAGAGAGAGAGAGAGAGAGAGAGAGAGAGAAAGAGAGAGAGAGAGAATGAGAGAAGGGAAGAGAAGAGGAGAGACTAAGATGAAGAGAAAAGGAAAGAGAGGGGAGAAAGAAAAAAAATAAAAATAAGGACTAACCATAAAAAATGCAATAAAAGGGAGAAAACAAGACAACAAATAGGCCAAACACACAAGCCATGAAATGCCAGAAATATCAGCCAGCATGCCAAATGCGGGTCTAATGGGTTAAAGAAGAACTCTGTCTCCTTCCAGGGTTTTTAAAGGTAACATGCACACTGGAAATGAATCATGCATGCAACACCGATCAGGCAAACAGAAAAGAGAAACAAAAATCGTGTATAATTTGATAGGAGAAACCTGGAAAGTTAGAGTAAACTTATTTTGAAAAATAAGGAATAGGTCGATGCTTTTTATATTCCTGTTTCAAGAAATTTCTCGCTATTAATTCAACAAGTAGATTTTGTATTTCATTTTGAAAAGGAGAAAAAAAATATGATCAATGATTCAGTCTAATATGAAGCAAGCCTCCCCAATAAAGGAATATAAAATAAAAAGAAAATAAATAAATTGTATATAGTCATTTCGTATCGGAATCCCCACGTTAAGAGCTTTTGTAAATAACAAAGGTTCTGGCATGCTGACATTATCGTATGCTAATTCGGTTTACGTCAAATGCGGTTTTTGTAATGGTAACATTTGTAAAGGGATTATCTTCTATTGCGAGGGTATTTTCTCCCTTTCTCTTTCTTTCTGTTTTCTACCTGTTTATCTGTCAATCCTCTCCATCGTTCTGTGTCTCTCATTTTCTCTTTATCTATATCTATGTATCTATCTGCCTATTATATATCTATCCATCTATCTATCTATGTCTTTCTTTCCCCATACTCACCCTCCTTCCCTGCCTCTTACCCTCCCACCCTCCCTCCTTCCCTCCCTCCTTCCCTCTCTCCCTCCCTCCCTCCTTCCCTCTCTCTCACCCACCCTCCCTTTCTTCCTCCTCCCTCCTCTTTTCTTCCCTCCTCCCTCTCTTCCTCCCTCCCTCCCTCTCTTCCTCCCTCCCTCTCACCCTCCCTCTTTCCTTCCCACTTACTCTCCCTCCAACATAGTCATCATCACCACCGTCATCGTTAACCCACCGTGTCAACCCAGCAACCTCCCATTTCAACCCATTTCCATCCCACCAGCATCCATCCCGATCCACACATTTCTCACCCTCTCTTTAACCCATCTATTGACCTCCCCCATCAACCCCTCACCCCCCCCCTTTATCCAATGTAATATTCATAGGCTCACAACGAATTAACGTTATATAATGCCCTGTCGTAGGCATAGAGGGAGGGTCATTAATCGAGTCGAGAGTGCATTGTCATTCCCACAGGACGGTATGTGGTGTGATTTAGCCTCCTCGTCAATAAATATCTCTTGCGGGGGTGGAGAACGCAGAACAAGAACAGGCTGAATAAGATCTGCGAGTTCTTCCCTATCGATGGATGTCTCTTACGCGTGTCGGGAACAAGACGAGCATCTCATTGCTTGCGGATTCCGTTTAGCCAAAACGGAGGAAAATCTCGGTAATGGCTTTGGAATGAGGTTCTCTCCCTTCACCTTTCCTCTCGACTTATCTTCCTATTCTGTATTTATTTAGCCTCTCCCATCTCCCCTTCTTTACTTCTTTCTACTCTCTGCCTGTTCCCTTTTCCTCCACTTCCACCTCCTCGATCTTGTTTTCTATTCTGTCCTCCTCATCGCTCTCCTTCCCTTCCCCTTCTCCCTTCCCCGTCCCCCTTCACCTTTTCCCTTCCCATCTCGTTCTCCTCTACCTCTCTGCCTTCCCCCTACTCCTCTTTCCCCTCCCCCTCCCACCCCCTACCTATTACCCTCTTAATCGCCTTTCCCTCATTCGAATGCCATGGCTTATGACTACGAGATTTTCGATAATATCCCCCCTTTATCAGGCTTTTCCCTCTGTTTTCTCCTCTTTATTTCTCTCGCATCTTTATTGTTTTTCACTTCGTTCTTATTCCTTTTTTCGCTCATCTTACTCAATTTTCCTCTCTTCTTTCTTATTCCTCATTCGCCCAGATTTCATTATCTATTTCCCTTACTTTTTCGTATTCCTCTTTCGCTCGTCTTATTTAATTTTCCTCGTTTCTTTCTTATCCCTCCTTCGCTCGCATCTTATATTCAATTTTCTTCGTTTCTTTCTTATCCTTCCTTCGCTCGCAACTTATATTTCTATTTTTCTCTCTTCTTTCTTATTCCTCATTCTCTTGTCAGTCCTTTTTGTCGTTCAGTCTTTTCTCCATCCCATCCGCCATTCGTCCCGGAGCGTTTAAACTCTACGGAGATTCTACCCCGATTTCACACAGCGACTCGTAGTGGTTTGAGCGATATAGTCCTTATCAAAGTAATTATCTAGCTATCGCATTTTCTGTGCATTTTATGAACATGGATATATTATAAATGTCTATGTTTTATCTTATTTTAGTTTCTTAACCAATGTTTCTTTATCCTGATCATCTAATCGTGGTGTTTTATCAAAATATCAAGAATATGAATGTAAAAATACGAAAATTACTTGTATGTTTATAGACTCCCATAACATTAAACTTACCCCCACAAACATAGACATAGAGAAATAAATAAGTGAATAAATAAATATAGAGGTTACTAACTAAACCACCAAATTTATGGATAAACGAATTGAAAAATAAACAAATAAAAACAAGCACACCAATAAAAAAACAAACAAACAAGATAGACAAGATGTAAAACTAACCACGCATATCAAACAAGAGTCTTCAACAAACACAACAAACAGCCAACAAGCACAGCAACAACACCCACAGAAGTGAAACTCGAAAGTTATTAGTTTTGTAATAGTTTCCAAGTTTAAATCATAGGGCGGGGGCGAAGGAAGGGAGAATCCGTGAATATGAAATCGTGAACTTTGAGATAACACGTGATTACAGTCTAAAGTCTATTTACATGCGTGATAACCTGGGGGAGAGGGAGAGGGAGGGAGGGAAGGAGGGGGAGGATGAGGGAGTGGGTGTTGGAGGGTGGGGGGAAGGGGAGGAAGCGAAGGAAGGAGGCAGAGAGGGAGGGAAGGAGCCGGAGGATGAGGGAGGGAAGGAGCCGGAGGATGAGGGAGGGAAGGAGGGGGAGGATGAGGGACTGGGTGTTAGAGGGAGGGGGGTAGGAGGCGAGGGAAAGAAGGAGAGAGGGAGGGATGGAGACAGGGAGGGAGGAAGGAAGGAGGGACAGAGGGAGTGGGTGTTGGAAGGAAAGAAACAGGGGGAGAATAAGGGAGGGAGAGAAGGAGGATAGGCAAGAAGGATAGAAGTAAGGGAGGTGCTAAGAAAGAATATATGTACCTTAGTGAAAGAAAAAGGAAAATTAGATATCACAAGAGAGAGAAAAAAGAAAAGAAAGAACCGAGAAGACACCAAGAATGCAGCAGGAAATTAAAAGCAAAAGAAAGGAAAAGAGAGGAAACAAAAGAGAATAGCAAGCCTAGTGGTCCCATCAGGGGGAGGGAGGGGGAGGGAGGCGCCCCAAGGCCTCCTCGCGGCCTATGGGAGGAATCGGAATTTCTGTGTCGATTTCTGCTTCTCTTCGACTTGTACGGATTGGTTTCTTGCGGTTTCGTTGTTTGGATTTACGTTGTTCTTTTTTTACTTGTAATTCTGTTGTAGAAAGGGTGAAAGGGAGAGAGGGAGAAAAGGAGAGAGGGAGAGACAGACAGACAGACAGACAGACAGACAGACAGACAGACAGACAGAGAGAGAGAGAGAGAGAGAGAGAGAGAGAGAGAGAGAGAGAGAGAGAGAGAGAGAGAGAGAGAGAGAGAGAAGAGAGAGAAGAGAGAGACTACAGTATGTGTGTGCCTTTGAATCTGCGTATGTCCGTACCTGGTTGTATCTATATTTAACCTGCATGCAAGCTGAACCAGCCAAAAATATACCCCGTTATTTATTTATACCTTTCATTCCACCTTTAACAGATTCAAAAACACTTTATCCCAATTTGTCAATGGAATTATTCATTCATACAGCCAGGAAGCCCACTCAACAGCCCTTCATAAATAAATTCTTATTCATCAGTTTTACATAAAACCCTTTTAGAATAGAACGTAGATTAGAAAAAAAGAGAGGAAACACCCTTAATACCTGACACGTTCAAAAAATAGGCCTAATCATCAGATATTTGTAAATAATACGTTATAAAAGGGGGTACGTATTTTACCAGTCCTTACCGGTACCGCACAAATAGTCCACGTTATAAAGCGAAGCCGCCCGGTTCTCGTTAACAAGGTTGTTTGTCAAAAAAGGAGACACGCTTTAAGTTAATGTTCTTTGGCTTGTTTGTTCTGGCTTGCGTTTGGGGTTGTCGAAGTTGCTTTGGAAGGAGGGAGATGTCTTGCTGTCTTGCTCTGTCGACTGGGTGGTTGGGCTACGTCTGCCCTGCGTTTGGTCTCCTTTTCCATTTGTTGTTGTGCGTCTGCGTGTCTATTTCTTTCTCTGTCTCTGGCACTTTGTTTTAGTCTCTCTCTCTCTCTCTCTCTCTCTCTCTCTCTCTCTCTCTCTCTCTCTCTCTCTCTCTCTCTCTCTCTCTCTCTCTCTCTCTCTCTCTTTCTCCCTCCCTCCTCCCTCCCTCCCTCCCTCCCATCTATCCCTATTGTTGCTATTATTATCGTTATTCTCTTTCGTGTTACTATTTTTTTTTTTTTTTTTTTTTTTTTGTATTATGGTGATGGTGATGATGATGATGATGATTATAATTATAATTATTATTATTAACATAATTATTAATATTATCATTACTGTTGTTATCATCATCATCATCATCATCATCATCATCATCATCAATGGTATTCGTATTATTATTACTATTACTGTTACTATTATCAACACAATTGTTATCACTATTTTTATCGTTGTTATCGTTATTTCTGAATATAACAAACTCTGAATTCATTCCATTATTCCAACTGGCGCCCACAAGGTAATAAAAGTGAAAAAGACAAAAGAAAGGAAATGGTAAAAAAAATACAAACGACCCTTAAATACCGGAACACAACCGCCCGCAGCAATTAAAAAATCTGGTGAAATCTGAACACTCCCAGATGTATGGGTTGCCAAATCGCTCTTTTTCCCCCGGCACAATAGTACAACTCGACCCTCCCTTCCCCCTGCCACACCCTTCCTCCCTCCCTCCTACCCTACCGTCACCCCCCACGTATTGCCCGGGGGAGGCGGTATGCAAATCAACTTCCTTTCATCATATTATAAGCGGCGGGAACGTCAAAGGTCCAGGTTAAGAAGCAGGAAGAGAGCGCGGGGAAAAAATGTGATATGGCGTCCAGCTCTTTTGTTGGTTATTGTATTCGGCCTCTGCGTGTGGCGGGGGGAGGGGGAGAGGGAGGGAAACAGGGTGGTGGAGGGCGGAGGGAGGGTGGTGGAGGGCGGGGAGAGCGTGGTAGGCGGGGGGAGGAGAGGGAGGGAGATAGGGTGGTGGAGGGAAGGAAAAGGTGGAGGGGAGAGAGGAAAATGGAGTGATTGTGTTTAAGGGTGTTAGGACATAAGGGGGAAACGGTGGTGTAATTCTATAAGGGAAGAGAGAGAGAGAGGAGAAAAAGGAGAGAAAGCAAAAAATTAAAAGAAAATAGGCAGCAGAAAAGAAAGAGAGAGAGGGAAAGGCATAGGCAGATATACAGAGAGAGAGAGAGAGAGAGAGAGAGAGAGAGAGAGAGAGAGAGAGAGAGAGAGAGAGAGAGAGAGAGAGAGAGAGAGAGAGAGAGAGAGAGAGAGAGAGAGAGAGAGAGAGAGAGAGAGAGAGGGAGAGAGAGACCGAGAGAGAGAGAGAGAGAGAGAGAGAGAGAGAGAGAGAGAGAGAGAGAGAGAGAGAGAGAGAGAGAGAGAGAGAGAGAGAGAGAGAGAGAGAGAGAAACTTTATACGTGCCGAAGTGAGAAAGGGGGAGATTTAGCCGCATCAGGGATGACCGACCATCAGAAGAAAAAAATAAAAGAAAAAGAAAATAAAGAAAGGAAAGAAAATAAAATAGAAGAAAAGAGAACAGTGAACAAGGAGGCTAAAAGACCGTAACGAGTGGATAGAAGCGAGGGCGTAGAATAAGGTAAAAGGGAAAAGGGAGGCAGAAAAAGGGTTGATAAAATAGGGAGAAGAAAGACGGGTTAAAGAGTGCGAGGGCGTGACTCCAGGGTGAGGGAGGGAGATTGAGGGAGTAAATGGGCAAGGGAGGAGGGAAAGGGCGAAGGGTGTGTTGACGATAAGGGGTGAAAGGGGTGAGAGAGGGTTACTAAGTGTGAAGGGGGGGAGGGTGCAAGGAAGGGAGAACGGTAGAGAGAGAAAAAAAAATTGATAGACAGAATGAAAGAAACAGACAAGTAGACAGAGACAGATAAGGAGCTTAGGCCCAATGCGTCACACTAGAGAGGAAAGAACAACAAAGAAAAATAATAAATATAAGAATCAAATTTGAGAAAACGCCTCGAGGAAAGATGAAAAGATGCTTACAATAGCAATTAATTCTCCGAACGATCAAGAAAAAAAAACATGAACCATCATTCACGGTAGACGAACTAAAGAAAAAAAAAATGGGAGATAACAAGAATAACCAATAACCAAACAGCCTCGTCCGTCAAGAAGATAAAGATAGGAGGCATGACGTCTTGATGGAGTGTGGGAGAACTGTCAAGCCTGTCACGAGAAGCCTACAAAGCCCTCGTTACGGCGACTGTCCTCCGGTCTTGTCTGTCATTCATAAAAAAAAAAATCCGTCAGCTGATCAGACAAATAAGGAGTAGAAGGCTGTTGTCTGATTGCTCTTAAAAAGACACACACGGAAGAAAACGAGAGAAAGATGGAATTAGGAAGGGAGAAAAGGAGAGAAAGATTTTTTTTTTTTTTTTTTTTTTTTTTTTTAGGTTATGCGAGTTCCACCCTTCAGTCTATAGGAAGGGAAATGACATTATCCCATTAATCTCTATGATCCGGGCTGAAGGGTTGAGTCCATATGAAAAGAGTGTAATGTGAAACCAGTTTTTTGTGTGATTATGGCCTCTGCCTTATTTATATTGTGATTGACGTGCCATCTGCCTCTGCCGGGCGCCTCGTGTTATGATTATTTTGTCTGATTTCCATGCTTGATTCCGCCCTCGCTTTGTTCTCTCTCTCTCTCTCTCTCTCTCTCTCTCTCTCTCTCTCTTTCTCTCTCTCTCTCTCTCTCTCTCTCTCTCTCTCTCTCTCTCTCTCTCTCTCTCTTTCTCACCTCTAACTTTGTCTCACTCTCTCTCATCTATACTTTTCTTTCTATTTTCTTCATATTTTTAGTTCCCCTTCTATTTTTCTCTTCTCCCTCACTCACGCCCATACATACTTATTCAATCTAGTATTATCCAAAAGAAAAAGAAAAATAATTTTTAATCTATGGCCATATAACGAATGAATAGAAGAGAGATAAAATCGATAGGCATATGGATCGATAGATAGATATGCGAGATATGGCGAGACTTTGCGAGATGACCATCCAAACGGTCACGTGACCAGCCCTCACCGGGACGGGTAATGGCGCGAGAGTTCGCTGAGAAGGAACGATTATCGCGCCAGACAGATCATAAAAGCAGATATTGGAGCGATCAGAACTCAATAACATGACCCGGGAAATGAGGAAATTATCTACTCCTTTCAAACGACCTTATTCCCCCGCCCTCATTTCCCCTCATTTCCCGCCGGCGAGGAGAAGAGAGGAGGAAAGTCTTGAGGAGACTCTCCCTCGAAGCGAAGGCGGGGAAGCCAAAGGCGCCGCCATGTTTGATGATGACTTGGGTTGTGTCTCCGTCGTCGCTGCGTTTAATGGATTGCCGTGTTGTCGCCCACGCCCTCGCCAGTGGGTGGGCGTGGGCGGGGTGGGGGAAGGGGAGAGGGGGAGGGGGGTTAATAAGCTGGACAATGGGGGTAGGGGGTTAATGGAAGGTAGTGGAGGGGGCTCGGAGGGGGGGGGGTGCCCGACTTCTCCGATGGACTGCTTTACTGCGTTTCTTCTCTCTCCTTCCTTCTGATTAGGTTTTGTTCTTTTCTTTCTTTCTTTGTTTCCTGCTTGGACAATCATCGGTTATTTCTAGCTAATCAGCAGCCTTTTCCTCTTATTCTTGCTCCTTATATTCTTGTTCCTTCTCCTCCTTCTCCTTCTACTCCATCTCCTACTCCTTCTATTCCACCTCCTACTCCTGCCCCTCTTCTTCCTCCTCTTCTTCTCCCTCTTCCTCCCCTTCCCTCCCTTCCCCTTTTCTTCTTTTTTTTTCTTCTTTTCTTCCTCCTCTGCCTTCCCTCCCCTCCCCTCCCTCATCGCCCTCCCTCACACAGCAGGATTCCATCTCGTTACCGCCTGTTGCTTTGGGTTTGTTGTTCCCTTCTTCTAATTCCTTCAACCCCTTCTATTCCCTCTTATACTTCTCCCGTTTCCCCTTCCTCCATCCCCTTCTTGTTCCTCCCTTTCTCCTCCTTCTTCCCCCTCCCTCACCACCATCCCCCATCTTCCTTCTTCTCCCTTTCTCCATCTTCCTATTTTCTCCCCCTTCCCATACCCCCTCCCTTTATCCCCCATCCTCTCCCCCCTTCATCCCCCTTCCCCTACCCCCTACCCCCTTCCCCTCCCCTTCCATTTCTCCTTCTCCCTCCCATACCTTCCCCCTTCCCCTCTTCCCTCCCCCCTTTCGTTCCCCTCCACCCGCGCCCACACCCACCTCTCTTCTCGTCCTTTTCACGCCCATTTATGCGCCCGCACGCCCGTCCGATCTAACCAGGCCGCACGCCCATCATTCGACCTCCTCCGCCCTCTCGCCCTTCCCCACCCTCAAGCGACTGCCAGTGAATAGATTTTGGGTTTATCGTTATCTACACTTTTATTATTGTCGATGTTATCTCCTGGTTCGTTTATCTATTATTAGATTGCGTGTTTGGTTTTATTCGTGCTGCTATTCGGTTATTATTTTTATATGTTATTATTATTAATTTATATATGTATTTTGTTTTTGGTGGGGGTGGGGTGGGGTGGGGGGCCTAGAGGTTGTTTCGTCATAGTTTTTCCTCAATATGTGTTTCTTCTTTCTTTTATTCTTGCTCTTGTTTTTCATGTTATATCATTAAAAGTTTGACATTCATACATACAAACGTACATACACAAAAACACATACGTGCGTACATACATGCATATATAAATACATACATACAGACATATGTACATTCCTACATATATACACGCACACGTACATACATACACGCACACATACATACATACATACATACATACATACATACATACATACATACATACATACATACATACATACATACATACATACATACATACATACATACATACATACATATATAGAGTAAAGAAAATTGACTGATTCATAAAGATGGTTAATATTCAGTTGGTGTGAATATTTCTGATTCTTTTATGCAAATCATATATTTTATACCACTGATAAACATGCGTAATACCTTAATAAAAAAAAATATGTGGCTTAACACGAAAGTGCAATTATGTTAATTTGTTTTCTGTTTTCTCTTTCCCAGGTATCCAAGGACATTGCAAAACGACAAGCTTGCAATACCTCCGTGATATTGCAGGATATTGCAAAACTGCAACTGAGATGTCTTTGAAGTTATTAAGAACGTGATTGAATAGTATTTTAAACATCCATTTGGAATGTTCATTCGGGGTAAAATGTCCCCCAGAAACCGGCAGTGAGGAGATAGTGAGAAAGACCAAAGAAAGGCAAGAAAAGGTGGAAAGGAAAGGAGAGAAGAGAAATAAAAGTGATAATAATAAGTGAAGAGAAGAAGAGTTTCTCGTGTCTTAGATGGTGGTTGGGACGTGACCTGGCAGCCAGAATGGACCCTCCGGTGCTGCTCCCGCTGGTGTTCCTCGCCCTCGCGCCCCTGGCCGCTTGCCTCCAGACAGGTACGTGTGTGTGTGTGTGTGTGGGTGTGTGTGTGTGTGTGTGTGTGTGTGGTTAT
>NC_091580.1:16949559-16959559 GCF_042767895.1 Penaeus vannamei | reverse complement strand
CACACATACACACACACACACACACTGTCAAGCTGTCAGTGAAAGTTTGTCTGTCTCTTTCAATCAGGCAACCATTCACTCTTTCACTCACTGCCTCAACCTCTCCCATCGCCTAACCTCCCACAAAATCACTCCATCACCAGTACTATTACTCTAATGTTAACAAACCAAAAAATAGTCAGAACGAAGATCAAATCACAGATCCTGACGCCCCTTCTCTCCCCCCGCACAGGTCGCTGCGACGCCGCCCTCGGAATGGAGTCTGGCGCCATCCCCGACGAACACATCTCGGCGTCCTCCTACTTCGACGCCGCCGTCAACGCCATCTATGGGAGGTAAGGGCTACTCCTACGATTTAATGATTTTGTTTGTTGTTGTTATCTGCAGTGTTCTGTAGTTTCCGCCGCGTCTCTGTTTTTGGGTAGTATTTAGTTGTTGTTGCTGTTGTTGTTTATTGCATTTTTGTGTGTGTGGTTTGTCTCGCCTTCCTTATATTTTCCCGTTTTGTTCGACCTTTTCGTCATCGCACGGCTCCCCATCACCTATTCCTCCTCCTCCCTTTTCCCTTCCCCCACAACCATCCCCCCCTTCCACCAAACTCACCCCCACCACCGCCCCTCCCCCTCCACCCCCTCCCGCTCCTCCCCCTCCCTCAGGTATCCGCTCCCTCGTCGTCCGGCGTCGACCTCCTCCGCCGATGGACAGAGCGATCCGCCGCCGCCGGGGGCGACCTGCGTGCAAATTGACCGCCATTATACGCGTCAAGGAGCATCTTCGGGCGTCAGCTTTGAGGGCGTTTTAAGAGCCGTTTGTTCGGGATTGATTATGTAGTTGGCAGATTCGGTCGATTAGTTTTTGTATCTCATATTTTTTTCGTTGTTGTGTTCATTGTTATTTTTGTTGCGTTGGTTCATACGTAGTTCTTGGGTAAATCGGTTCTGTATAAGGATCGGTGGTGGAAATCCTTCTAAACGGGTTTCTATCTCATTTCCTAAAAGGATATCAGTTGATGTTATTTTTTTTGGATCTTTCGATTATTATTTTCTCTCCCATTTTTCAATATATATTCATGCATATTTCTTCGGTAGATCCGCTCTTTATAAGGATCGTTGTTGCCAAAGACCCTCTCTGAACGTGTCTCGATTCCTTTGCCAAAGGAGATCAGCGATGCGTTTTTGTCTCTCGACGCCATCTTGCGTTTCGCCACTTCACCTCGAATTCTGGAACTTATAAAGCTGGGCGGAGGTGACGTCTAGCCGTGAGTTAATTAAGAGATAAGATCGAAACCCGTTTTTTCTTTGCCATAGACGAGAATTGTTCGGTGCTGACTGATGCCGAACTGACAGCGCGGAGACCTCAAGCTGTCAGTGTGAAGCTACCCTGATGAGCTAGAATGGTTTCACTTGCGCGGGCGGGAGGGGGGGGGGACAAATTCGGTATTCTGTGTGGGTCTGTTGGTCTGATTGTCTGTCCGTCCGGCTGGCTGTCAGTTTGGCTATCTGTCTGGCGGTCTGCATCTGTCTTGTCGCTCTTTTCTCTTTTTTCACGTCAATTCTCTGTTTTCTCTTTCTCTGGTCTCTCTCTCTCTCTCTCTCTCTCTCTCTCTCTCTCTCTCTCTCTCTCTCTCTCTCTCTCTCTCTCTCTCTCTCTCTCTCTCTCTCTCTCTCTCTCTCTCTCTCTTCTCCCTCTTTCTCCTTCATTCCCTCCTCTCCCACACGCTCACACACTAACAAACAAACAAACAAACAAACACGTGCACAAACACGCTCACAAACCAAATCCCAAGTTCCCCAAAGCACAAAGTTCTATCCAGTATATCTGCTGAACAAATCTCGGCCGCTTCAAAATACCATTGAACTTCTATAACAGCCATTATATATCTCCCTCCCCCCCTCTCCCACTACCTATCCTTCCTCTCTCCCTTATCTCCCCTCCTCCGCCTTCCCACCCACCCCGCTTCACCCAACCCAACCCCCTTCCTCCCCTCCCTCCTGCCCTCTCCCTCCCCCTTCCCTTTCTAAATTTAGCATGTATCCCAAAACCCAATCATACGCTCCAACACACAGGGCGAGGAATATTTCCTCGTAGATAAATATATTACACGTGTTTTCTAATCGCAGTCTCCCTGCCTTTCCTCCCTGTCCCTCCCCTCCCCTCCTTCCGCCCGCCCAACCACCTTTCTCTTCCCTCCAACAACTTTTCTCTCTCTCTCTCTCTCTCTTTCTCAATCTCTCTCTCTCTCTCTCTCTCTCTCTCTCTCTCTCTCTCTCTCTCTCTCTCTCTCTCTCTCTCTCTCTCTCTCTCTCTCTCTCTCTCTCTCTCTCTCTCTCTCTCTCTCTCTCCTTCAACATCCCCTCCTCCCCCCTCTCCCACCGACAGCCTACATAAACGCACAGACGGAAAGATAAAAACACAAGAAAAAAAAAGGTGTCGTTATTTTACCATTTGTCGAACTTGGCGTATAACGAGCGCGCTTCCTAACGTAATGGCGGCTTCAAAGGACGTCCGCGGCTCGACTAGTTTCGTTATATATCTCGGGACATTGTTCGTTAGCGTCTAATGTGCATAATTATGGTAATGCGGTTATCATTTTTGCTGGAAGGGATGTGTCACTTTTTGTCTTTTCGTCGGAATGTTTTCTAATCAACTTTCTTTGGAATTGTATAAATTTTGGGGAGAAAATGGGAGAGAGAGAGAGAGAGAGAGAGAGAGAGAGAGAGAGAGAGAGAAGAAGAGAGAGAGAGAGAGAGAGAGAGAGAGAGAGAGAGAGAGAGACAGAGAGAGAGGGAGAGGGAGAGGAAGAAAGAGAGAGGGGAGAGGAAGAAAGAGAGAGAGAGGGAGAGGAAGAAAGAGAAGAAGAGGAAGAGGGAGAAGGAGAAGAAGAGGGAGAGGGATAGGGAGAGTGGGAAGAGGTAGGAGAAGGGGAAGGAGGACAAAGACAAAGAAAAAGAGAAAGAGAGACAGAGAGATACAAAGAGGTACACGGAGATAGAGCAGCCCTGGCACCATCCCTCCTACACAAGCAAAGTAACAACGACACTCATTATTTTCTCATTAAGTTCACCAAGTCATCCTTATTCTCCTCCACCTCCTTTCAAGACGCCTCAGTCACGCCTTTGGGAAAAAACGGAATCAGAAAAAATAAGAGAAAAAAACAGAAATGCAAAAATAGAGACTGGGAAAGGATGTCTGTGGGAGATTTTGTGCGTTGACTTTTGTTTGAGGTGATTGTTGTGTTTGTGATATTGATTTTTGTTTACCTGTGCTTGTTGTTTACCTATGTTGTTTATCTGTGTTTGTTGCTTTCTTGTGTTTGTTGTTTACCTGTGCTTTTTCTGTTCCTGTTTATATGTGTATGGAACTACTCCTTTCCGCACCGTCCTTTCCCTTTTTTCTCCTCCTTACCTTCCCTCTTTTCACCCCCTCCACCTCCACTGTTCCCCACCACCCGTTACATCTTTTCCACCTCCCCACCCCTTACCCCCAACCCCCTTCCTCCCTTTTCCCTCCTTCCTTCCAATCCCTTTTCTCCACTCGTTCCTCCTTCTCTCCTTCCACCCCCTTCTTTGCTCCTTCCTCCCTTCCATCTCCCCCTCTTTCCTCCTTCCCCTCTTCCACCTCTCCCTCTTTCCTCCTCCCCTCTTCCACCTATCCCATTCCCCCCACCCCCACCGGCCCAATGTTTTTGAAGTGCTTTAAGAAGGCGTGTCCTTAATCGCCCCCCCCCCCTTCCACCCCTCCCCTCCCCCCAGCTTTCAACACAGTCACACGATAAGGAACTCGATTCGGCGGCGAGACAGCGGCAGGGGGAGGGGAGGGGGGGGGGGGCAGCGGCCACCGTGGAATAAGCTCGCTCTAAGCCAGCCATAAGCCTTCCGCGCCGACTTTGAACGCGGAGGAAAAAATGAAAGCAGAGCGCTTGGATTTAGGATTAAGATTCTACCTGTTTCTTTTTTTTTCTTTTTTTTTTGTCTGTGTTGTTGTTGTTGTGGTGGTGGTGGTGTGTGTGTGTGTGTGTGTGTGTGTGTGTGTGTGTGTGTGTGTGTGTGTGTGTGTGTGTGTGTGTGTGTGTGTGTGTGTGTGTGTGTGTGTGTGTGTGTGTGATCGTTTAATCGTAATGAATATTCATTATATATATATATATATATATATATATATATATATATATATATTTATATATATTTATATATATTTATATATATATATATATATATATATATATATATATATATATACATATATATACATATATATACATATATATATATATATATATATATATATATATATATATATATATATATATATATATATATATATATATATATATATATGCATGTATATTAGTCCATATATAAATACTGTACCTGCGTGTGTGTGTCACCTGACCACAAATAGGCCTATGGCCACTTGACGTCCGACTTTCCAAAAAATGCGAAGAAAACGGCCGTTCCTAATGACGCCGTGATTAGCATTTCCCTGTGACGTCACGCAAGTCATAAGAATTCGGAGAAAATGTCGTTATTTTTGCTTGCTTGTCTGTTGATATTTGTTCGTATTGTTTATTGTTTTTTTTGCTTGTTTATTTACTTATTTGTTTCCCTTTGCTTCGCATTTCTTTGTTTACGTTTGTTGGGGAAACTGATGCTAGATGATAGTTGGACACTTGAAATTATCTTAGTTAGCTTGTCTATGGGGTTTTCATGTTGAATATCAATCACTTACAATGTTATACAGAGATACAGACAGACACATGAGATATGAATTTCTCCATTTCTGATCCTTAGATCCTCTCCCCTCACCCTCCTTTTCTCTCCTACAGGGCGCACGTGGAGGCGGGCGGCGGCGCGTGGTGCCCCCGGGACATGGTGTACAACGAGGGCAAAGAGTTCCTGGAGGTGAACCTGGGCGGCCTGCACGTGGTGGCCAAGGTGGAGGTGCAGGGGCGCTTCGGCAACGGCCAGGGGCGCGAGTTCGCGCGCCAGTACAAGCTGCAGTTCTGGCGGCCCGGACTCGCCCACTGGGTCACCTACGCGGACGGGCGCGGCAACGAGGTGGGCGCTGCTCTCCTTCCCCGTCTTCTTCTTCATCTCTTCTACTTCTTAGTCTCGTGTCTTCATTTTCGTCTACTTTCGTCTTCTTCCCCCCCTCCTCCTCCTCATTCTCTTCTTCTTCTTCTTCTTCCTCCTCCTCCTCCTCCTCCTTCTCCATCCACCTCTTCCCAGACTATTCAATATTGAAAGAAAATACTTTCTTCACCTTTTAAAAACTGTTCCTCATATATCTCCCTAAAAAAGTTGTCGATCGATATCCGTTTTCTGACGAGGGCCGACTGGATAGGCCTAAGCCAGCGTGACTTTGACGGAAAACTTTATGGCATAGTTTAACTCTTCTGAATTCACTGGGCACAAACTCGCCAGAGAAAATGTTGTATTAGAAGGGCTTCATTTTTTTTTCACATTTCTCCTTTTATTTAGTGAATCATAGATTACTTTACCATATTTTTTCCCTTCCTCCCCTTTCTGCAGCTGCTGGAGGGCAACACCAACACGTACCTGGCGCAGTCGTCGCAGCTGACGCCGCCCATCGTCGCGGCGCGCGTGCGCTTCGTGCCGTACAGCGACCACCCGCGCACCGTCTGCATGCGCGTCGAGGTCTACGGATGCCCTTACACAGGTATGCCCGGAGGACTTCAGATTTTACTAAAATATTTTTTCTCCTGAAATCAAAGGTTTAGCCCTTCTTGTTCTATTGGCATTGTGAGTTTAGATCATTTAGAGAAATGGAAAGCGAACCTGCCCATCAGCTGACCCCTCCCCCCTCCCCCCTCAGACGGGCTGCTGTCGTACTCGATGCCCGACGGCGACCCGCGCGGCGGCGACGGCGCGCTGCGCGACCTGACCTACGACGGCGCGCGCAAGGACGGCTGGCTCTCGGGCGGCCTCGGCCAGCTCACCGACGGCGAGACCGGACACACCAACTTCCGCGTCGACGCCCTCGGAATAGGAAGAGGTAAGGCGTGCATTTAAGGATGTTTAATTGCTTCAAGTATAAATGAATGGTAAAGCACAAATCACGTCTATGCTTCGAGACAAAGATATAATATATTGATTTTTCTACCATTCAGGCTACGAGTGGATCGGCTGGAAGAACGACACGCGGCAGACGCGGCCCGTCGAGATCACGTTCGAGTTCGACTCCGTCAGGAACTTCTCGGCCGTCCACATCTACACCAACAACTTCTTCACCAAGGACACGCAGGTGAGCCCCCCCCCCCAGTGCTGGCTGCTGTGAATATTTCCCTCGTTTGCCTTTCCTCCTCCTCCCCCTTTATCAAGCACCCCTAACCGCCTCTCTCCTCCTCTCGGCCAGGTGTTCTCGCGCGCGCGCGTGCTGTTCAGCGCGGGCGGCGAGCACTTCCCCGCGGCGCGCGCCGTCGAGTACGAGTACGTGGTGGACCGCATCTTCGAGAACGCGCGCAACGTCACCATCCGCCTGCGCAACTCCGCCGCCAAGTTCGTGAAGCTGCAGCTGTTCTTCGCGCTGCGCTGGATCATGATCTCCGAGGTCGCCTTCGACTCGGGTCAGTGCAGTTCCCTCTTTTGTCTTTTTGACGTCTTCATTCACTATCATGTCAGGGAGTTATTTTTGCTGTCCTTTGCATTTTCTCTCTGCTGCCATCTCGCATTCGGGACTCATTTCTCTCTTCTCTTCGCTCAGTTCCCTGCCGCTGCAACATGACGCCCGAGGAGCCGCCGGCGCCGCCCACCACGCCGCGCGCCGAGGACGAGGGCGCGGTGAAGGCGCGCGCGCCCGTCGTGCCGGCCCAGAGCACGTCGTCGCTGCTGCTGCTCGTCGGCCTCGTCGTGCTGGGCGCCGTCTTCGTCATGATCCCCATCGCGCTCGGCGTCCTCTACTACCGCACGCGGCTGGCGCGCAAGACCAAGAAGAAGTCGCCGCCGGCGTCCGAGAACGGCGTCGACGCCCGCAAGGTGTCCATGAAGATGAAGGACCTGCACATCAACGTGAACCTGACGCCCATGACCAACGGCTACTCGCGCGCCAAGGGCAAGCTGTACGGCCAGGTGGCGCTGGACGAGGAGGCGGCGGCCATGTACCAGGAGCCGTTCAAGGGCCCCGTGCACAACCCCGGCTACCACACGCTGGGCCACTCGGCCTCCGAGACGCCGCTCAAGTGCCCGCTGCCGCTCGACACCGACGACTCAGTGGACTACGCCGTGCCCGACGTCAACATGACGCCGCCGCCGCCCTTCTCCGAGGTGTACTCGCCGCCGCCGCCCGTGCCGCTCACGCGCCCGCCCTCCACGCTGCCCACCGCGCGCTCCACGCAGCGGGACGGCGGCGTGGCTCCCCCGATCCCGCCCATCCCGCCCCCGCCCAAGCAGGAGTACTACGCCGCCCCTCACATGTGCCAGTCGTCCGTGATCCAGGGCGTCACAGGGACCGTCATCTACGCCGCCGCCGACGCGACCAACCTGGCGAAGGAACGGTCCGTGCCCGAGGTGCCCAGAAGCCACATCCGTGTCTTGGAGACGCTCGGCGAAGGAGTTTTCGGTGTCGTGCAGCTGTGCGAGGTCAAGTGCCCCCCCGGCCTGGGGTCGAGGAAGGTCGCGGTCAAATGCCTGAAGCCCGGAGCGAGCGAGGAGACGAAGGAGGACTTCCGGCAGGAGTCCAGGATCCTTAGCCGGATCGACGACCCGAACATCGTCCGGCTGCTGGGGATCGTCAGCAGCTCGGAGCCGCTGTGCATGCTGCTCGAGTACATGGACTACGGCGACCTGTACCAGTTCCTGCGCAGGCACGTCGCCGAGGGGATCGCGGCGCCCACGCCCACGGCTCGCAGCCACATGGAGCCCCGAGTCCTCAGCTACGGCGCCCTCGTCTACATCGCCTCCCAGGTCGCCTCGGGCATGAAGCACCTAGAGAGCCTGAACTTCGTGCACCGCGACCTGGCGACGCGCAACTGCCTGGTGGGCGGCGGCCTCTGCGTCAAGATCTCGGACTTCGGCATGAGTCGGCCGCTCTACTCCAGCGACTACTACCGTCTGAGCGACTCGCGCGCGCTGCTGCCCATCCGCTGGATGGCGTGGGAGGCCATCCTGCAGGGGCGCTTCTCCACCAAGAGCGACGTGTGGGCCTTCGGCGTGACGCTCTGGGAGATCCTGACGATGGCGCGGCAGCAGCCCTTCGACGAGCTCAGCGACGACGGCGTCCTGGAGAACGTGTCCCACTGTTACCATGGTGACGGCTCCGGCATGATGCTGCTGCCGCAGCCGCCGCTCTGCCCGCGCGAGATGTACGACATGATGGCCGCCTGCTGGAGGCCCAACCCCCGCCAGCGGCCGCCCTTCTGGGAGGTCCTCATGTTCCTGCAGCGCAAGAACCTCGGCTACACGCTGGACTACGTCGATTAAACTGCATTATGAGCACAAGGCACCCTAATGCCCTCGCCAGTAACGTCGGCCGGCCCGGAGGAAAGGCTTCCTCACCCTGGGCTGCGTCCGTAGCGGCCGGGGCAGAACGCTCTCCGGAACGAGTGTTGCTTCAAAGTAATTCTGAAGAAAAGGATAATATTCTTGCCTTAGAATTTTAACGCGGTTTTTCTTGCAGCCGAATCAGTTCATGAAAAATGGTTGTAGAAGGTTGACCGTAATCCCATTCACGGCGGCGACGAAGCGACGCCCGCGTGCCAGTGTATTCCTCTAGAAGGCAAACCTGACGTGATAAGAAAAACACGAGCCATGTAAAAAAAAAAAAGAAAGAAAAGAAAAGAAGAAAAAATGCTGAAACATGCTACCCTTACTTTCGTATATTGAGATGCAAATATGGACATATAAGTGGCAAGATAGAGTGGTCGCTGCAGCTGGACCTTAGAGGGAAATGGTACATGTGTAAGGAGATGCAGACAGACGTCAAAAGGTCTTCAGTGACGTATTTAGGACGACCTTTAGTGCCGAAGATTTCCTTTTAGAGGTTGTGTTAGAGGGTTTCAATAGGGTTGTAATCTAATGTAAATTCTACATAACATTCAACCTGGTTGGGAGGAGCCAAATCCTTCAAATGTATATAGTTGTGTAAAATTCTGTATATGTAGTTGATATGTACATAATTGTGAAATACGAATCATAATGCCTTTGTAGTGGACAGCACTGCGTGTGTAGGAAACCCAGCTAGGTGACAAACCCAGTAAATTCCTTTATACTGTAAAGAAACGGCGTTCATTTATGAACGCCCCCCTCATTTATGAAATACTGTATGTACTTGTGGAAATATATAGATATACTAGTCTCCTTAATAAATCGCAGATGATATAAGTAAAGGCTTCGGTGTGGACTCGATACGTCAAAGCATTTCCACATCTCGACCTTCAGTCTCTCTGATGACATAACGTAACATAATAGAACAAGCAGCGGCGAGCCCTGCCACCTGTTATCCTCCGAGACAACGTGATAATCACATTTTGCATATTTGTCTCCAGAATGTCCCTTTGTGTTGCAAATCAACGCTTTCTGTTCGACTCCCGGAGCGAAAAAAGCAAAGCAGTTAACCAAAGCTTAAACGAGAATGACAAGGCACTGTGGCGTGAACACCGGCAGTCGTTCTCATAAGATATAACAGGAACCTAAGAGAATGGCATTGTGTAGGATGGTTTAAGTGGCATCCACAATTCTTCTATCTCTGCTGTACATTATTCCACAGGAGACACCTGTCTCATATTACACGTGAAATCTACACTCTACACACACTCTTGGTAGCTCTGTTACCGTTTCTTGTTCGCATTATTGTGAAAATATGTATTGTACATTATTATATATTTATGGTATATATATATATTACGTGTGATCTACCAGATTCTATTTATTTTTCTCTATGTCTGTACATAAATGATAAGTGGCTGTAGAATGTGATAAAAATGACAAGAGAGAGCGAAGAGCCCAATACAACATATCATCCATGTTTTCCAAGAAAACCTTCTATT
>NC_091580.1:16929559-16932059 GCF_042767895.1 Penaeus vannamei | reverse complement strand
CACACTAACAAAGACAGAAAAAACAATAAAACAAATACAGTTTCTTAAAAAACGTGTAATTCAGACAACGAAAATTCGAATTCTTTCACATCGTCCGCCAATCTTACGCCAACAGAGCAATTTTCTGCAGCATCGGTTCGGGGATTAAGACAGGTAGATCGAGAGGTAGATGGATATACTCCTAAGATATGTCAAAAGGGTGATTATTGTTGTTGCTTTTGTTGCTGTTTTTATACATTGTTTTTTAATTCTATTCTTTATTACCATGATTAGTATTTTATTAGAGATTCACTTTCTTCTTCATTCTAGTGTCTTTCTTAGTGTTCTCTCCCTTAGGGTCTTCTTCATATCTTTTGCTCTCCACTTTTTAAAGGGATCCCCTTTTGCTTTTCGTCTCTTCTTTTCTATCCTTTTCATTCTCATTTTCCTTATAATTGCCATCATCATTATTTCTTCCTTGCACTAATTCTTCGAACTGTTTTTTTCCCCTTTTTCTTCTATTTTTTCGCCTTCCGTTTCCCCCTCCTCATCATCATTACCGTCATCTTTTCCCCTTCTTCTTCTTCTTTTATTGATTTTCTTGCAGGATCAATGAATGAAGATAATAAGCAAGATTTAATCACAGAAGGATTAACAAACTTTTGGATTTTTTCCTTTTTTATTTTTTTTCTCCCTAGTTTTATTTGCTTTTGTGTAATTTGATTTTCCATTTAGGTTCTGCGTTCACCTTTCCCTGTTCGTTTTTATTTTTACTGATACGTCTTTACTGTTATGATCATCTTACAGTTATGATTGCCATTGTTTTGCAATTATAGTTACAGTACTATTACTATTGTTATTACTACTACTACAACTACTACTACCACTTCTACTACTACTACTGCTACTACTACTACTGCTGCTACTTCTATTACTACTACTACTGCTACTACTACTGCTGCTACTACTGTTATTTCTATTACTACTACTACTAATTCTACTATTATTATAACCACCACTACTAATAACATTACTACTACTTCTACTACAACTACCACTACTATTAATACTGCTGTGGCTGCTATCACCATCGGAATAATAATAGTAACGATGACAGTAATGATAATACAGGTTATTATAGTAATGAAGATAATGAAGATAAAGTATTGATATAAATAATAATCATAATACTAATTCGAACACTAATACTATTAGTAATGTTATGATAATGACAAAATGATAACGATGACGATGGTGGCTATGATAATGGGAATAATGTTGGCAATCATAGTAATAAGGATAGTAATGATAATTGAAATGATAATAATGATAATGCTTAAATGATAATGCTGATAATAATGATAATGATAACAATAATGAAAATAATGATAATAATAACAATAATGATAATAATAATGAAAATAATGATAATACTAACAACAATAATGATAATGAAATAGTATTGATAATGATAATGATAGCAATAGTATTAATTATAGTAATTGTTGCCATTATCAATACTACTACAACGACTATCATCATGATTATTATCATCATCATCAGTATTAGTACTGTTATCATCGTTGTTGCTATTATCATTATAATTACTATCATCACCATCATTGTTATTTCTATCCTCATCTCTGTTATTGAAATTCCCACAATCATTCTTACCATCACCATTACCATCATCATCATCATCATAAGCCTTATTCCCTTTTTTTTCTCCTCCTTTTCCTTCCTTTCTCCTCTCTTTTATGCCCCATGCAAGGGCGTCTCATGTGTTGCAGGAATTTGCAATTTTGTTGAGTAAGGCATTATCTCTATTGCATTCTTTGTGCGCGATAAATGGATAGATATGGAGGGAGATAAAAGAGGGAATAAAGGAGAAAATATATATGGTGTTAGGTAAGGAAATAGCTATGCAGATAAGAGTGGCAAGAAGAGTTTTTAAAAAACGGTGTATATATATATATATATATATATATATATATATATATATATATATATATATATATATAGAGAGAGAGAGAGAGAGAGAGAGAGAGAGAGAGAGAGAGAGAGAGAGAGAGAGAGAGAGAGAGAGAGAGAGAGAGAGAGAGAGGTGGGGAGAGAGAGAGAGGAGAGAGAGAGAGAGAGAGAGAGAGAGAGAGAGAGAGAGAGAGAGAGAGAGAGAGAGAGAGAGAGAGAGAGAGAGAGAGATGAGAGATAGATAGATAGATAGATAGGGAGAAAGAGAGAGAGAGAGAAAGGGTGAGATAGATATGGAGGGAGATAAAAGAGGGAATAAAGGAGAAAATATATATGGTGTTAGGTAAGGAAATAGCTATGCAGATAAGAGTGGCAAGAAGAGTTTAAAAAAAAACGGTGTATATATATATATATATATATATATATATATATATATATATATATATATATATATAGAGAGAGAGAGAGAGAGAGAGAGAGAGAGAGAGAGAGAGAGAGAGAGAGAGAGAGAGAGAGAGAGAGAGAGAGAGAATGAGAGAGAGAAAGAGAA
>NC_091580.1:16907059-16914559 GCF_042767895.1 Penaeus vannamei | reverse complement strand
TATCTCTAGGACGGTAGAAGCTGTCAGTTCTTTTTCTCATTATTATTCTTGTATTTTGTATACCCTTCAATCATCAACGTTTTAAAGAGTATCCCCTTCTCTTGTTACCTTTTTGTGACCTCTCTTTCTCTTCTCTCTTTCCTGCAATCTCCCTCCCCCTTCTCCCTCTTCTCCCTCTTCACCCCTTCCAGCTTCATTCCGACTTCTCCCACTTCTCCCCCTCCTCCAACCTTCTCCCCCTTCCCTCTTCCCTCTTCGTTTCCCTTGCTTTCCCCAGCACATTCCTTTTTTTTCCTTTCTCTCTTTTACCCCTCCTCTCGCTCTCACTCTCTCTTCATCTTTCCTTTGTCTTTTCTCCTTTTATTTCCGTTTCCCAGTCCTCTCCCTTCCCCCCCTCTTTTCCCTTCTCTTTTCACTTTTTCTCATCTTCTCCCGCTACTTTTCCTTCATCTTTCCCTCTCTTTCCCCTCTTCTTCCCTCTTTTCTCCGCTTTGACCCCCATTCTTTCCCATCACCAATTATTCCCTCCAGTTTTCCCTTTTCTTTCCCTTTCCCTTTTCTTCAATTCTTTTCACTCGTTTTCCCTCTTCTTTCCCCTTTCCTTCCTCCTTTTTCCCTTCTTCCCTCTTTATATTTCTTCCCTTTCATCTCCCACTTCTTCTCCCTCCTCCTTCCCTCCTTTCCCCTCTCTCTCCTCTTATCTCCCCCTTCTTTCTCCTCTTTCCCCCTCTTTCTCTATCTCCTCCTATCTGCCCTTATTTCCCTCTTTACTCTCTCTCCCTTTATCTCTCTCTTGTTTTCCCCCACTCCATCTCCCTCCTCCTTCCCTTTTTCCCTCTTCCCTCTTTCTATTTTTCCCTCTCATCTCCCACTCTTTCTCCCTCCTCTTTCCCCTCTTTTACCCTTTCCTATTATCTCCCCTTCTTTCCCCTCTTCTCCCCTCTCTCCCCCTTTCTCCTCTCTCCTCTTGTCTCCCTCTTCTTTCCCCTCTTTTCCCCTCTCCTCCCCGAAAGAAAGCTTCGCGGAATGCACTTGGCGGCCGGCGAGGGGCGTCGCGGCACCGAATTTCCTTCCGCGGCGCGAACTCCGACCTAACTATTCCGATTAAAGATTAATTATTCAAATTTCACGAGAGGGAGCGAGGCGAGGCGAGGGAGATGGGGGGGGGGGGAGATGGAGAGAGGAGATAGAGGGGGGTGATGGGTGGAGGGAGGAGGGTAGATGGAGGGGAGGGAGAGGGAGGAAGGGGGAAAGAGGTGGAGAGGGTAGAAGGAGGAGGAGGAGATGGAGGAGAGGGGAAGGGAGGAGGTGGAGATGGGTGGAGGTAGGGAAGGGGAGAGGAGGGAATAGGGGATGGTGAGGTAGAAGGAGGAGGGAGAGGGAAGATGGGAGAAGGGGAGAGGGAAGATGGGAGACGGGGAGATGGATGGAGGGAGAAGGGAGGAGGGGGAAGGTAATGGGGAGGGGAAGGGTTGGGTGAGGCTGATGGGAGGAGGGAGAAGATAGAGGTGGGTGAGGATGAAGGGAGAAAGAGGGGAGGGGTGGGTGAAGGCGGGGGAGAGGGGAAGGAAAGGACGAGGGAGGGAACGGAGAAGGAGGGGATAGAAAAGAAAGTGGAAGATGCAGAGGAAGAGTGGAAAGGAGAGAGAGAGGAGAGTTGGGAAGAGGGAGATAGGAGGAGGGAGAAGGGGAAAAAGAGGATTGAAAAATGGGTGAGGTTAAAGTAACAGGAAAAGGAGAGATGAGTAAAAAAAGGAAAGTAAAGAAAAATAAAAGAGATGAGGGGGGAGGGAGAGAAAGAGAAAGAGAGTGTGTGGCTTTTCTTTCTTTTTTTACTTATTCTTTGCGTCATATACATACATGACATATCATTTATGACAGGTTATTTAAGGCAAATACATCTAACATGACCAACCTGTCACACCCATGCGAATGTCATGTCTCTCTCTCTCTCTCTCTCTCTCTCTCTCTCTCTCTCTCTCTCTCTCTCTCTCTCTCTCTCTCTCTCTCTCTCTCTCTCTCTCTCTCTCTCTCTCTCTCTCTCTCTCTCTCTCTCTCCCTCTCGCTCTATCACTCTCTCCCTCTCTCTCTCCTTTTCCCTCCCTCCCACCTTCCCTACCTCTCTCCTTTTCCCTCCCTCCCATTCCCACCCTCTCACCCTCCATCTCCCTCTACCTCCCTCCTTCTCTTCCTCTCCCTCCATCCTCCCAACTTTCCTCCCTCCCACTCTCTCCCATTTTACCTTCCCCCTCCGTCTCCCTCAATTCCTCTCCCTGTCTCTCACCTTCCCTTCATCTTCCTTTCCTCTCCCTCCTACTCTTCCTCAATCCCTCCCTTCATCTTATATTCCGCTCTTCCACCCTCCCACTCCCTCCCCCTCCCACCCTTTCACCTTTCCTCCCATCATCCCTTCCTCTCCCTCTCTTCTTTAAACCCCTTCCTTCCCTTTTCTTTAAACCCCTTCCTTCCCTTTTCTTTCAACCCCTTCCTTCCTTTTCTTTCAACCCCTTCCTTCCCTTTTCTTTCAACCCCTTCCTTCCCTTTTCTTTCAACCCCTTCCTTCCCTTATCTTTCAACCCCTTCCTTCCCTTTTCTTTCAACCCCTTCCTTCCCTTTTCTTTCAACCCCTTCCTTCCCTTTTCTTTCAACCCCTTCCTTCCCTTATCTTTCAACCCCTTCCTTCCCTTTTCTTTCAACCCCTTCCTTCCCTTTTCTGTCAACCCCTTGCTTCCCTTTCCATCCCTACCTCCCACTCCCTCCTTTACTTCCTCTTTCCTCAATGTCTCCGACCTTCCCTACCTTTCCCTCCCTAGTTCCATCTATCTCCTCCTCTACCTCTCTCCCTCCATCCTTCCAACTTCCCGCTCCCTCCCTCTCTCCCACTCTTCCTCCATCCCTCCTTCCATCCCTCTCAACTCCCCACCTTTCGTCTCCCTCTTTCTCCCTCTCTCCCACCTTCCCTCTATCCCTTTCTCTCCCTTTTCCCTCCCTCCCTTTTACCTTCCCTTCTCCTATTTCCCTCCCTCCCCCTCTCTCCCTCCCTCCCTCTCACAAACCCTTCCCCCTTTCTCCCTCTCCCTCCCACATTCCCTCCATCCCTCTCTTCCCACATTCCCTCTCCTTCTCTCCTTCTCCCTCCCACCTTCCATCCCTCCATCCCACCTTTCCTGCCTTCTCCTCCCTCTCACGCCCCCTCCCCCTCTCCTTCCACCTTGCCTCTCCCTCCCTCTCCCTCCCACCTTCCCTCTATCCCTCCCTCCCTCCCCCTCCCTCTCAGCTTCCCCAGACTTCCTGCTTTTGACAGTGACAGCTTCTTTATCTTAATCAAACTCACTAATTGCATTCCTCCTTGTTAATAAAGTTCACTCGGTATTGCGTCGGGATAGTTTGAAATGTTCATATGAAGATGAACTACTTGAACAGGAAAGGCTAAGCGTGACAGATACGTGTTTGTGAACTTTGTGGTTGTGTGTTGCCATGCGCTGCTCTGATTGGAATATTTGTGCTGCGTGGCGAGTGGGTGGCATTTGCATTTTGAATGTGAGCTCTAAGTAGAAATTATCATTTTTGTTTTGGGTAATTTTGCGTGTGAGTTTTTAGTGTGTATTTTTTTGCAATTCTTTCTTTTTCTTATTTTGCTTTTGTTTCTTTCTTTCTTTCTTATTTTGCTTTTCTTTCTTTCTTTCTTATTTTGCTTTTCTTTCTTTCTTTCTTATTTTGCTTTTCTTTCTTTCTTTCTTTCTTTCTTATTTTGCTTTTCCTTCTTTCTTATTTTGCTTTTCTTTCTTATTTTGCTTTTCTTTCTTTCTTTCTTTCTTATTTTGCTTTTCTTACTTTCTTTCTTATTGCTTTTCTTTCTTTCTTATTTTTCTTTTTTTTCTTTCTTTCTTTCTTTCTTATTTTGCTTTTCTTTCTTTCTTTTTCTTATTTTGTTTTTCTTTCTTTCTTTCTTTCTTATTTTGCTTTTCTTTCTTTCTTTCTTTCTTATTTTGTTTTTCTTTTCTTTCTTTCTTTTTTATTTTGCTTTTCTTTTTTTCTTTCTTATTTTGCTTCTCTTTCTTTCTTTCTTATTTTGCTTTTGTTTTTGTTTCTTATTTTGCTTCTCTTTCTTTCTTTCTTATTTTGCTTCTCTTTCTTTCTTTCTTATTTTGCTTCTCTTTCTTTCTTTCTTATTTTGCTTCTCTTTACTTTTTATGTCTACCTCTGCCTCTACCTCTCTCTCTCTACCTCTCTCTCTCTCTCTACCTCTCTCTCTCTCGCTATCTCTCTCTCTCTCTACCTCTCTCTCTCTCTCTCTCTCTTTCTACCTCTCTCTCTCTCTCTCTCTCTCTCTCCTCTACCCTCTCCCTCTCCCTCTCCCTCCCTCTATCCTCCTCCTCCACAACCACCTCCTCTTCCCCACCCTCCACCTCCTTCTCCTTTTCCTCCTCCGTCTCCCTCCTCTTCCTCCACCACACCTTATCCTCCTCCTCCACCATCTCCACCTCCTTTTTCCTCCTCCTCCTCCTCATCCTCCTCCACTTCCAACTCCTCCTCCTCCCTTCTTCCACCACCACCTTATCCTCCTCCTCCTCTTCTTCCACCACCACCTTATCCTCCTCCTCCTCCCCCACCACCTCCTCCTCCTCCACCTCCTCCTCCCTCTCCTCCTTCTTATCCACATCCTCCTCTTCCTCCCCTACCACCTCCCTCCTCCCTCTCCTCCTCGTTATCCACATCCTCCTACTAGACCTCCTCACCCACCACCTCCTCCTCCTCCTCCTTTTATCCACATCCCTCCTCCTCCTCCTCCTCCACCACCTCCTCCTCCTCCCCCACCACCTCCTCCTCCTCCCTCTCCCTCCTCCTTCTTATCCACATCCTCCTCCTCCTCCTCCACCTCCTCCATCTCCTCCTCCCTCTCCTCCTTATCCACATCCTCCTCCTCCTCCTCCACCTCCCTCTCCTCCTCCATATCCACATCCTCCTCCACCTCCTCCTCCCTCTCCTCCTTCTTATCCACATCCTCCTCCTCCTCCTCCTCCTCCTCCCCTTCTAATCCACCCGTGCAAATCCACCCGAGACGACCTCAGCTGCGTTGAAGAATTAATCTCTCCGGAATCGCCTTGCTTATAAGGCATCGCCTCCTCTTGCTCCTTCGAGAGGGGGGAGAGGGGGGAGAGGGAGGGGGAGGGAGGAGGAAGGAGGGAGGAGGAAGGAGGAAGGAGGGAGAGAGAAAGAGAGAAAGAGAGAAAGAGAGGAAGAGAGAAAGAGAGGAAGAGAGGAAGAGAGAAAGAGAGAAAGAGAGAAAGAGAGAGAGAGAGAGAGAGAGAGAGAGAGAGAGAGAGAGAGAGAGAGAGAGAGAGAGAGAGAAAGAAAGAAAGAAAGAAAGAAAGAAAGAAAGAAAGAAAGAAAGAAAGAAAGAGAGACAGACAGAGACAATGAGAGACAGAGACCGACAGACAGACAAAAACAGAGACAGACAAACAGGCATGTGACATACAAACAGGCAGGTAATCAAACACGCCCACACAAGGTTAGACTTCGAAAGAGAGACAAACAGCCGAGCAGACTGTAGTTCATCATAATCAAATAAAAAAGGACAATGAAAGTGAGCAGAAAAGAAGCTTTTCCGCCGAGAAAATTATTCAGAGTGGAACATGCGAGTGAACATAATGAATTCCACAAAGTAAAATGAGATATTTCGCGTTTCACTGAAGCGGCTTTCATTACAAACATATGAATGAAATTGAAGAAGAATTTCACAAGGCATAAGCTTGGCCACAAATGAGTCTCGACGCTTGATAAACATTCTATTTTTCATCCGTCGGTTTCCATGGTGACTGTTTTCGTCATTGTTTTCTTGCTCGTTCTCTTTTCTTTTTCTCTTTCTCTCTCTTGTTGTTCTTCTTCGTTCTCTTTTTATCGTTTTCTTTTTCCATTTCTTCTTCTTTTGTCCTTCTTCGTTTTCTTTCTTCTTCTGTTCCTCTTCTTTTTCTTTCTTCTTCTTCTGTTCTTCTTCCTTTTCTTTCTTCTTCTTCTGCTCTTCTTCCTTTTCTTTCTTCTTCTTCTGTTCTTCTTCCTTTTCTTTCTTCTTCTTCTGTTCTTCTTCCTTTTCTTTCTTCTTCTTCTGTTCTTCTTCCTTTTCTTTCTTCTTCTTCTGTTCTTCTTCCTTTTCTTTCTTCTTCTTCTTCTGTTCTTCTTCGTTTTCTTTCTTCTTCTTCTGTTCTTTTTCGTTTTCTTTCTTCTTCTTCTGTTCTTCTTCGTTTTCTTTCTTCTTCTTCTGTTTTTCTTCGTTTACTTTCTTCTTCTTCTGTTCTTCTTCCTTTTCTTTCTTCTTCTTCTTCTTCTGTTCTTCTTCGTTTTCTTTCTTCTTCTTCTGTTCTTCTTCCTTTTCTTTCTTCTTCTTCTGTTCTTCTTCGTTTTCTTTCTTCTTCTTCTGTTCTTCTTCCTTTTCTTTCTTCTTCTTCTGTTCTTCTTCCTTTTCTTTCTTCTTATGTTCTTCTTCCTTTTCTTTCTTCTTCTTCGTTTTCTTGCTTCTTCTTCTGTTCTTCTTCCTTTTCTTTCTTCTTCTTCTGTTCTTCTTACTTTTCTTTCTTCTTCTGTTCTTCGTTTTCTTTCTTCTTCCTCTGTTCTTCGTTTTCTTTCTTCTTCTTCTGTTCTTCGTTTTCTTTCTTTCTTCTTCTGTTCTTCTTCGTTTTCTTTCTTCTTCTTCTGTTCTTCTTCGTTTTCTTTCTTCTTCTGTTCTTCTTCGTTTTCTTTCTTCTTCTGTTCTTCTTCGTTTTCTTTCTTTCTTCTTCGTTTTCTTTCTTGTTCTGTTCTTCGTTTTCTTTCTTCTTCTTCTGTTCGTCTTCGTTTTCTTTCTTCTTCCTTCTTTTCGTCTTCGTTGTCTTTCCTCTTCTTCTGTTCTTCTTCGTTTTCTTTCTTCTTCTTCTGTTCTTCTTCGTTTTCTTTTCTTCTTCTGTTCTTCTTCGTTTTCTTTCTTCTTCTGTTCTTCGTTTTCTTTCTTTCTTCTTCTTGTTCCTCTTCGTTTTCTTTCTTCTTCTGTTCTTCTTCGTTTTCTTTCTTCTTCTGTTCTTCTTCGTTTTCTTTCTTCTTTCTTCTTCTGTTCTTCTTTGTTTTTTTTTTTCTTCTTCTTCTGTTCTTCTTCGTTTTCTTTCTTCTTCGTTTTCCTTCTTCTTCCTCTGTTCTTCGTTTTCTTTCTTTCTTCTTCTGTTCTTTTTCGTTCTTTCTTTCTTCTTCTGTTCTTTTTCGTTCTTTCTTTCTTCTTCTGTTCTTTTTCGTTCTTTCTTTCTTCTTCTGTTCTTTTTCGTTCTTTCTTTCTTCTTCTGTTCTTTTTCTCTTTCTGTTCTTCTTTGTTTTCTCTTTCTTCTTCTTCGTTTTCTTCTTCGTTTTCTTTCTTCTTCTAATTCTTCGTTTTCTCTTTCTTCTTCTTCTTCGTTTTCTTTCTTTCTTCTTCTTCTTCTTCGCCGTCTTCTTCTCCCTCCTCCTTTTTCCTTCCCTTCTTTCTCTTCCTCTACT
>NC_091580.1:16899559-16902059 GCF_042767895.1 Penaeus vannamei | reverse complement strand
GCATGTGTGTGTATGCATGTGTGTGTATGCATGTGTGTGTGTATGCATGTGTGTGTATGCATGTGTGTGTGTATGCATGTGTGTGTGTATGCATGTGTGTGTGTATGCATGTGTGTGTGTATGCATGTGTGTGTGTATGCATGTGTGTGTATGCATGTGTGTGCATTCATTATTACTATTGTTATAATTGTTACTGTTGTTATCACTACTGTTATTACCATTATTATTATCATTGGTAGTATCAGCATTGCAGTAGTATTTGTATTGGCATTAGTTTCAATGCCGTTTCTTTAGTTTGCTGTTGGGTTTGTTAAAAGTTTTGTTATGATCATCATTATGATTGTCATTACCATTATTGACCTTATTATTATTACTACTCTTGTTATTGACATTATCGCTATCATTATTATTATTGTCATTATCGCTATTATTGGTCTTGGAAGTAGCAGCATCACTGAGCATGTCCAACACCATTGTCCAATTCATCCAATATTTGCTTTATATGTATCTTTATTGCCCTCACCCCCCCCCCCTTTCCAAAATACAATTGCCAAGTATCAAGTTATACTTCAGCCCCCCCCCCCCTCATTCACCCCGAATCGTGTTTCACTGCTATTTCTTAGATCTTGCAAGTTAGTTTATAACTCCCAGCTCATAAAATTAACTTTTTTCATCAGCAACTTTGGTAGCGAGCGAGCGCCAAGTTCTTAAGTTCTTGGGACAAAGTTAGGACTCGGACTAGATTACCATAAGGGCGATACTCCTACGACAAACCCACAGAGAAATGAACTCTAACGACAACGTGGTTTTGACTCCTCTAAGGTCGTAATGATTCTGTCCAATCATTCTTTAACCTGGTTTGACCTGGGGCGGCGGGGTCAAGTTCTTCAAACTCCCTCTTTGGTTTTAGACAGGGCGGCCGAGGGCACATCGGGTCATCCTCCTCAGGGCAGAGGAAAAGGCAGGTTATTAAGAGAAAACCATGGGCGCTTCGGGGGTTTGTTGTTATAAAGGGGGTTGTCTGGTTGGGCAAGTTGGGAGGTCACGGCGCTTGCTTTATTTTGAACCGGATTTTGGATCGGCTTGCCAACGAATAGATGAATGTTGGATATTGATGCGAAAATACGGTCACACAGGGTTTGGTTACTTACGCGTACATACATCCACATGGCCTCTTCCACCTACACTCACAGGCTCACGTGTACATATACACACATGTGTGTATAGCGTATATATTCATGTATATGCATAAATAAATAATTAAATATATATATATATATATATATACATATATATATATATATATATATATATATATATATATATATATATATATATATATATATATATATATATATATATAAGTGCGTGTATGTGTGTGTGTGGGGGGGGGGGTATACACAGACAGACAACCATACAAACAGAGACAGAGACGGAGAGAAGTCTGGCTTGATTCGATGTGAAAAGTTTATTTGCTGAACGTCTGTGCTCTACGAAGTTCCAGGAAGAGATGTCTGTTTGCTTAAAAGGGCGACTGTCAAACTAACTAAATCGCTCACCCTATCTACTTGGTAAAAAGAAAGAAAGAATGTATATGTATATGTATGTGTGTGTGTATATTTACATTTTACATTTTACATTTTACATTCTACAATTTACATATACATTTTACATTCTGCAATTTACATATACATTTTACATATACATTTTACATATACATTTTACATATACATTTTACATATACATTTTACATATACATTTTACATATACATTTTACATACACATTTTACATACACATTTTACATACACATTTTACATACACATTTTACATACACATTTTACATACACATTTTACATACACATTTTACATACACATTTTACATACACATTTTACATACACATTTTACATACACATTTTACATACACATTTTACATACACATTATACATACACATTTTACATACACATTTTTACATACACATTTTACATACACATTTTACATACACATTTTACATACACATTTTACATACACATTTTACATACACATTTTACATACACATTTTACATACACATTTTACATACACATTTTACATACACATTTTACATACACATTTTACATACACATTTTACATACACATTTTACATACACATTTTACATACACATTTTACATATACATTTTACATATACATTTTACATATACATTTTACATATACATTTTACATATACATTTTACATATACATTTTACATATACATTTTACATATACATTTTACATATACATTTTACATATACATTTTACATATACATTTTACATATACATTTTACATATACATTTTACATATACATTTTACATATACATTTTACATATACATTTTACATATACATTTTACATATACATTTTACATATACATTTTGCATATACATTTTACATATACATTTTACATATACATTTTACATATATATATATATATATATATATATATATATATATATATATATAT